>NW_013666782.1:4503-35518 GCF_000517525.1 Limulus polyphemus
GTTTAACTTGTTCCGAATATATATATTATTTTGAAAACAAGTGAAGTGCGTGCTGTTGATCTATGAATTTGTCACCAACAAGTCACAGACACCTATTGTAGAAGAATCCTAAGCCCAACAACAACACAGTTTATATCTATACTTGTAAGAAGTTTAAGTAAAATCCTTTTATTTTGATAATTGGCGAAATAATTATATTTTTCAAATTCTGACAAAAACTGTAAATGGATGCTACATTGATGTTTTCTAATGAAAAATTAGGGCATATTAATCCTGAATTCTTTAAACTTGAACTGACTATGTATTCAGGGCCAACTCTTGGGATGAGCAACGTGTGCCCCCCCCCCCCACAAGACATAAACCCGAAGGGGTGCCAAAATTGACATTGCAATTAGCAGTTCTTGTCATTTTTATAGGAGCAGGGATGCTAAGTACAAGGTTCATACAGACTACAATTTTGCTTAGGGCCAACTCTGTGTATACTCGTCACTTGTTTATTTATAAGCCTACAGATCCAAGATACTTGATCTGACAAAGATCTGGATTTTATATTCATTTTTTTAATAAGCCTTTGTGAGGTGTTGTAAATGTTTCAATTATTTTTAGCAAGTAAAAAGTTGAAAATCAGTGCCATCTCACAGAGAATCACTGCACTGAACAAGGAGTACTTACCAATAACAAGTTAGCAACAAGTACATTACAAAAATATCATGATTGTAATAATACATGTACTAATTGATAAAGAAAAATCACATTATATGATATACAGCAAGTTTTTAAAAATAGTATAGGATTTATTGAAAATATGGAAATATATGAGGTAAACTATCTATGTGTATTCATTTATATTATCTCATGATATCAAGAGAATGCAAAGAATTTTATTATTTAAAAGAAAATGTTAATTTTCCTAAGATCCAGAAACAAATACACACTAAAAAAATCAGAAAAGGATTTTCAAAAACAGATTTTTCATTTTGTATTAACTTATGTATGCAAAGACACATTTTCTGATAGAGGTGTGCCATATACTGTCTTTTAAATGTGAATAGAAAATTCTGTAAAGTAGTTAGGGATGAAAGGTAGTCACATGATGATACAAAAAGACGTACAAGGTGCTATCTCAATAGCTTGTATAACTGTTTGTTCAACTCACAAAGAGAGAGTCAGAAAATACAAGGGTTTAACAAATGTATGGAAATACCGTCCCTTTTTAAGTTTTGGCGTCTCTGAGAGGGGAAAACGTAGCCATATGGTAATTTAGCTGTGCATTAAAATATTGTATATCATTATATATGATTGTATATGGATAGTATATTATAGTTTTTCAGAAAAAAAGTTCTTAAATGTGAAAATAAAAAGGTTTGTCAGATATCCAAAGAGGCATGATTATAGGTGAACATCTAGCTGGATCCTCCTTGACACAAACACCTAAGACAATGAATATATCCTCAGGAACAATGCCAAAAATGATATCAGCATGGACATCAAGAAATAAAATATCAAGTAAACAAAATATTTCTCAAAAATCTATCTTAACAGATCGTGATAGGTAAGCATTAATGTGAGTAGTGAAATGAAAACAAAACACTACAGCATCAAAAGTGTGCACAGAGCTTAATTTTAACTATAACAAACAATCTCTGTGAATAACAACTCATAGGGAACTGCACAAATTACCGTGGTAGATTTACCATTCAGATACCTCTAATAACACCAAAAATGCAAAAGCCTGAGTAAAAAGAAAAATAAGCATGTGAGGTACAAAAATTGGACCAAAGATCAATAGAAGAATGTGGTTTGATTAGATGAATCGTCTTTTACAAAATTTTCAACCAAATGTAGTTTTTTTGTGTGGTGAATAAACCAAATCATACTTACATCCCTGAATGTCTTGCACCATCAGTTAAGCACGGTAGAGGCTCTGTACCTGTATGGGCTTGCAACTTTTTGTTGGGATAGTTTAGGGCCTATGATCTTACAGTTATCACAGTTGTCTGTTGTTCGTCAAAGTCCACAAAGGCTGATTCAATTACTTTAGAACAAAATTGACAAAACGAATTATTCTTTTTTACTCTGATAGTACAAATTCAATCTGAAATAATTTCACTCTAAAAATTGCAACTACACACTCTTTATGGCTAAACTTACAATCATGCAGTCTAGATCTATATATCAAACTACATTTTCGACAGATATTTATACTCTGATAGAGGTCTAGAGCATTCTATACACTACTAGAATATTATGATGCAATGATACTCAATTAAAACAATGAGAAAACCTTAGAAGGTTCTAGTAACATGACACAACTATATAACAATCATCGATTCATAACTATTGAACTACACAACATATGATTCGTAAACAGTTATCTAAACAAACTTGCGATAAACTATCACTTCTAAAAATAACTAAATTTAACACGTGTGTTATATATACCATCTTAATCAAAACAGTTTCATTACATTTAAACTGAAAGAGTCATGTATATCTCACATCGAGGATGAGTTTGGATACCTAACTTTGCCACCACAATCACCAGATTTAAATGTTTTTGGTCAATTCTTGAAACCAAGTTTTAAAGCATATTTCCACCACCAATATCATTTCAACAGTTAGAAGAAATGATTAATGAATAGTCAAAAATATCACTGTCTGATGCACAACATCTTGTTCAACAATTCCGCACCATCTTAATGATGCATAATCTACTCATGGTGGGCCGACTCTATATTGATAAATAAAATGTAGAAATTAATAAATGTTTCCATTATTTTGTACAACCAGTTATGTTTGTAGGTTTTTAATACTACTGAGACTCTTGTAATGCTTCTTACATCTGAGGATAGGCGGCCCGGCATGGCCAGGTGGCTAGGGCGCTCGAATCGTAATCTGCTGGTCGCGAGTTTGAATCCCCGTCACACCAAACATGCTCGCCCTTATAATATGATGGTCAATCCCACTATTTGTTGGTAAAAGAGTAGCCCAACAGTTGGCAGTGGGTAGTGATGACTAGCTGCCTTCCCTCTAATCTTAGGGATGGCTAGCGCAGATAGCCCTCGTGTAGCTTTGCGCGAAATTCAAACAAACAAATTGAGGATACGAACGAAGGAACACCACCTGACAACATTATTAAAATATACAAAACATATATACGTCCCGTAATATAATACGCGTGCCCTAAATGGATAAACATAGCTCTGAAACATATAAATAAGTTACAATCTATACACAACTCACTTATCACCACAGCATATAAAGCCCCCCGCAGTACCTCATTAAAATTCATGCACAGATATGCAAACATACAAACAATAACCGATAGACTCTTGCATAATACTATAAATTACTTTGCAAAAAATTGGCAAAAGAATTACCCACTCTGCGAACTACATCATACATACATACATGATGGTAATAGGCCTAAGTACCTCTCACATGTAAACATTTACTTTAGAAATAAGGATGTAATAAGACCACTTATTACTAGACTTTAAAACTGTACACTAGTTAGAACCTAAGAACAATACATTTAATGCAATACAATGCACTCGATTAGCCTCTAACTAGTGAAATGTGTTGTGAGCATTATGGAACTGACTCTAGAGATATAGTGCAAAATCGATACCTACAAGTGCGGTTTACTCCGACTCTCATGTTGTATCAACAACGTTAGTAGATCACAGCCCGAAAAGGAGGAAAATGTCACCATGAACCTGACCCTCCCTGGTCCATCACACGACCAAAAATAACGATATTGGACAGAGAGAGAGAGAGAGCGAACATGAAAAAGGTCTACTCTTGTTTGTGTTAGCAAAATTGATACCTACAAGTGCGGTTTACTCCGACTCTCATGTTGTATCAACACCGTTAGTAGATCACAGCCCGGAAAGGAGGAAAATGTCACCATGAACCTGACCCTCCCTGGTCCATCACACGACCAAAATAACGATATTGGACAGAGAGAGAGAGAGCGAACATGAAAAAGGTCTACTCTTGTTTGTGTTAGCTGATGCAATCATTCCTTATAAGACAACTCAAATATCACATTCATGCAATGAGATGTATTTTATTTTGAACTACTTACAGTGTTCTTTATCACAATTTACAAATCAAACAAGATCTTTTAGCTTGAATGTACATTGTTTCAAAACAACCTACAGCTCAGATTTAAATTTTATTGATAAACAATTTTTATATTAAACTATAAAAATCAGTTTAGTATTGCTTTTGAATTCTATTCATAATGTTAAAATCACAAATTATATAGTTTCCAGTGATTTTATATCACAGATTAAATATAGTATTGAGTACAATATTAACTTGTACATATCCACAATAAATTCTAGGCAATGAGACTTTCAAGAACACTTCCACTTTCCAAACCCATTAAAAAAAGCACAATCACTTTGCCATTATCAAACCTTCTGACCGTAAAGATTTTGTGTCAAAATCATTTTTAAAAAAGTATGCGAAAGATTCTACTTGGTTTAATGCAACCAAATATGTAACTTGTAAAACGAACTTTAGGAACCAAGATGAAGGAGCATGAACAATTACAAAAGTATAGTATAGGAGTATCATTTGGAAGAATAAATATAGATGTCTTCATTCATTGTCATAGCTGAAAATTGGACATACCACATTATAGTAATGAAAGAATATTTTACAACATAGCCAGAAGCATATGCAATACTAAAAGGATAAGTAAGTGTTGATTTGTAAACTAGTTAAAGAGTTAGTATATGTAGGAAGATGAAACTTCATTCTGATAAAGAATATTTTTTCTTGCTAAAATGTATAAAATTGTAGATGTGAAGAATAAAAGCAACATAGCTTTTCATTATTCTTCAGATGGAATGGCAGGATAACTTCAATCAAAAAGAAGCAAGCCAAATCCTTTAGTACAGAATATTATTCCAGGGATTTGAATCCTAAAAACTGATTTTCTTAAGATGGAGACAGTCTTATTTATGGTGACAATCAACTATTAAGAAATTCTACGTCATTTTTTCATGAACGGATGAGAAGAACCACTAATCTAGTTAGTTCCTTGACAAATTAAGAAATTAGATATATAATAGTCGAGATGGAAGTGAGCATTTTTGTGCAGTATCTTGTCATATTTAACTTCGTTTGTAGACATGTGCTGACCCAGGGATCATAGTCATATGATTTTTTATAAATTTTTATTAGTCCTTCTTTAAATATCTGTATAAGAATATTTTATTGCTTTTAAATTAAATAACTGATATTGTCGAAGTAATGTAAAGAATAATACTGTAAAAGCAGGACTGTAAATTAATGTATTGAAAATTCAATGAAGAGGAATTAATGAATTAAACAAATGCATAAATGTCCAGAAGAGATGCATAGAGCAATGATAGGAAAACTACATCACTTAATAAGTACTGTCACATCAAGTATCATAATAATCAGAAGGTAAAGTTTTTGGTAACAAAATAAGCATTACTGTTATCATTTTGGGCTACAACTACTTAAAGGAGCATTATGTATTAATAATAAACCCTGAATACATATGGTGACAATGTTGTGCCACACCTTTCATTCACTTAAATGTTAATTTTTTCTGCAGAATATTTGGAAATGGAAGAAGCAGAATATAGGGGTAAAGTTGGAAAGATGATATGAACACAAAACTTATTTAAATTTTTAACCTTGTCAAATGTACATATGTGTAGATTTGATATTGCTAAAACCAAATCACAGTTTCCTTAGAATATAAGAAACGTACTGTAGGTAATAACTGACAATACTGTTGCGTCAGCGAGATCACGTGACTATTCTCACGCCCTCTGCTTTCTAGAACTATTCTGTACCTTGGCGAATGCTTTAGCATTTACTAGATATAAGGTAGTCTGGTATATAAAAGAGGGTGACAACGTGACAGAATAATGTGTGTGTGTAGACAGTGAGTAATTGATCTGCAGTCAGAGCGTATTATTGAGCACGTTCGTTGTTATAGCGTTTGTTTTAGCGCGATTGTTGAAATTAAGTGTATCGTAAAGTTATATTCGGAAAGAATAAACCAGTTTTATTAAGTAAGAACTTGTGTCGCTAAAGTTTTGTCGGAACGAAGTTACGGAAAGTTAATTAACAAACGGAGACGTAACAATACATAAATTATAACAATTACAGTTGATGTCTACATATAGCTACACAGTAAGTCAAACTTCTAACTGTGTTCATGTCAAAATGTACCTGTAATTTCAATAAGTATTATATTAATAAATATGTGGCTGAGAATATTCCGCATATACATATAACATAACTAATCACATACTAAGATTTCTTCGAAGGAAAGGTAAATTTTTACTTACAGCTAGTCAGGTTTGAACATCTTAACATTACAGATGAAGATGCTCATACATGAAGAATTGCTACTACTACTAATTTCTGCCTAAATGCTGAGGTTTCATAAAGCAGCTTTTGGTGAAAATAATAAAAGTGCAATAAATTAGTAAACATTTTATTTTCTTTTGACTAATGTTTTCAAAACATTCAAATTATTTTCCCTTACCTGAGAATATACTCTGACAGAAATTTATCTTGATTGTCCCTTTTGCTATCCTCAGATTCACTGATTATTTCCTCACCATCAACTTCACAGATGAAGGAAAAGGAAAATTATAAGGTAGTTCAAAACAAAACAAAAAACTAATGGTGGTGTACTGTTGAAAATGATATAGGAGGCTGGGTCAGTTGCATTTTCTTTGGCTCACCAATGACCCAGTTTCTGTAAGTGCTTTGAAAGAATAATCATGCATCAATGAAAATTAATACAATATCACATGGTACACAGTAATTTGCACATATTTGATTTGAAACATTTTACATGTACTTTGATATACATATTTTTTCCGGTTTTTCATACTTTAGCTCACGTGATCCAGAAAACTTGTGTTATTCAAAAGCACCACATTCTTCAAAGTATCCATAATTATAAATGAAAAATCTTATGTAAAAGATATGAAGTTACTAATCTCAGAATCACAAAGACTACACATATATATACTACTTTCTAGGCATTTTCAGCAACAAGAATAAAAGATAGGTTCTTATTCATTATATTGTGAAAACTCAGCAACCACACAGACATCAACTCATGCATGGTTGCAACTATGACTAACATCCACCAGTATAAATGTATGTAAGATAAAAGCAATTAAATAATCAAATGAAATTACAAAAATGAGTGATCTCTTTAGATTCTTAACTATTTACACTTAGATCCATCTAGACCTTCACCATAGTAAAGAATGATTGGTATGCAACTTGTCTTAAAATCGCAACAAATAAGTAAAAATAGGTTGATTTGTGCATAAACTAGACTTTTGTGTCATCTAGATCTTCAAATTCAATTCAATGAACCATTCAAAGCAGTTTTTACAAATATAAAGCAATAAATTACTAGTTCAAAGAATTTTGATTTTCTTTGATTTTTTATTTGCAATTATATATAACATCAAAGTCTATTAACTGGGCAGGTTTGGTAGCAATAAATAAATACAGTTTTTTAGGTCCTTCCTGTTTGGCTTTCATCATGACTGGTTCTGCAGATTTAACCAAAGGGATGAAAGCTAAAGATCTGATCATTGATCCAGTAGAGATGATTATTCACTTGTCTATCAGGTGCACATGCTGTTTTCTTTTGTTGTGTTGGTAATAAAAGTTGTTTTCACTGTTATCAGAACATGTGCAATCTGTTTATTTTTCATGCAACTTAAAAAACTCAGTTGAATATCTAGGTTCAGGTAACTCTGCCAATTTCGTGTTCAACCCTGTTTTTGTTAGCAGTTCTATTCCTTTTACTTTTAGGGAATACAGCCCACCTGGGAATATCACAAATGAATATATAAAAGGGAAAATTTTGGTGCCTATTGCCACAAGATTTTTTGTTGAGTTTTCTAACCCTTGCTTGACATCTTCAGTTGATAAGAATTTAATGTTATGCTTCTAGAAAAAGAATAGCTTATTCTAGATGTAGAGGTACTCACAAAGGCCAAGAGAGAGAGAGTTTAAGGTGGCAGGGGCAGACAAGAAGGATTGAACATGCCACTAGTGGATAACCTCTGCCAGTTAGAGTTGTTTTCCCAACCAGGAAAACAGAGGACAGCCATGCCACAGCTAAGACAATCTTTAGGTCATGCAACCAATGATTATAAAGTTAGGACAGACATATTTAAATTTTCTTATGCAAAACATCCTCTGGCATGCCAAGAGAATAACTCACATAATTTAGCTGAGTAGTGAAAACTTTATAGAGCATGTCACCCTGTAATCACAATATTTTTTTTACCAAATTATCTGGGGATTATCAGCTACAAGGGAGTTGTGTAAAACAAAAGCATGGAAAGAAAGGGTGTGATCTCAATTGTAAGTACTGGTGAATGTGAGATTAAATGTAATAAATGAGGTGGAAAGTATTATTGGAAAATGCACTGTATGTGTTATTTTCATGAACACCAAAAAAGAATCTTTCTGTTTTGACATTGAAATGTTTGGCAAATAGAGAATTTCATATAAGAAATCAGGTACAAAAAGAGGCTCACACTATGGCTGGCAGAAAGAAAAACAGTTTCATGTGTGGATTCTCATAAAGAGTAGTGCAGAAGATATTTCAACTGGCTTGATGTTACGATCATGCTATACTCACACTTCACTTTCCCTTCTTATGTCCATCAACTTTACTTAGGTTGTACTTATTCCTATCAGGAATTGATTCATACCAATGTAAACATAACAGATTGCTGTTTATTATTGATAGTGAATAGCACATAGATTTAGAAATAGGTTTTGTTTCTTATTGGCAGCATATCCCTTCCTTTGCATCTCTCAGCTTATTCATTCTCTCTTACATCTCCCAGTCTTCTCTTCTTTTTGTTAAACTCCTGTCTTTATATTCTTTTCTCAAAGCCCATGCTCAGATTATAATGTTTCATAATCGTAGGGAGTTTTGTAGTCTCCATACCTGTTTACTCCAATTATTTTATAAAGATTTAAAGCACTGTAATCAACTAATTCCCTAGAGACTGCCCAAAGGCCAACTATTTTTTCACACACTTTTTCAACTTCAACCAATGCTATCTTACACCTAACTTCATACATTCATTAATTTTGATTGTATTTAATGTTGGCAATGTTTCTTTCTAATCTCGATATTATCTCAGGCTCCAAAATTAGACATATTATCACATTCTTCTTTATATTGTTTCACCACTCAATCTTTTATGGAACACTGATAATTTCACTGTCTTTACATATATCGCATTATAATTCACGGTCATTGTATAGATCACTGCAACATTCCAAAAGGTTCATAAGCTTTAGTTTACATATGTATATATATAACACCACAACATAAAAAACAAAAGGTTTCAGTTTTTTATACACGCACACACATATATACATACACAACTAACTAGAAATTATCACTCTTCTCTGTTTCAACTTTACTGTTCAGGGAGCGAACCAATAAATTTACAAATTCTTGCTTTTCCATTCCTATGCATAACCAGACATTTACACACAACATCAGTTTAAACCCTAGCTGGATGGATCTTAAATCCCATATCTATATACAGTATATATTAATTTTAATCAGAGTGAGGTCACAGGCTGATCTTAATAAATTCAAGCATGAGAGAGCATCTGAATTTAGTTGGCCACTCATTCGTTATTAACATATTGTAATATTAAACTTCTGTAGTTACAGACTCCACTGCAGCAATTTTAGTTCTGTTCTCATTATTCACTTTGTGTAATCAGATTAAAGAGTTTTTATTCGTTTCTATGACAAATTATTTAACTATGAGAAAGAGTCTTAATTTGCCACTCCCCCCCCCACCACGTGATTGACAAGTACTCTTTTTCAGCGGTAGCTAAAATTTTCTTTTGTGCTAGTAACTCTCAGTTTAAATACGTTCCATATCACCCTCACCTATTGGACTTAGTACTAGCCCTTTATATTATAGCTGAATCAGTTTGCACAATGGTTGCACCCCCCTCCCCCCTCAGTGGCACAGCGGTATGTCTGCAGACTTACAACGCTAGAAACCGGGTTTCGATATTCGTGGTGGGCAGAGCACAGATAGCCCATTGTGTAGCTTTGTGCTTAACTACAAACAAACACAATGGTTGCTAAAATCTCCTCATACCTACCAACTGTTTTTTTTTTTTTAAGAGCGATTCTTTTAATCTCAAAAAAGACCTCTCATTGTTTACATCCAACACTACAGGTTTTGGTCCTGATTTACAGGTTAATGTTGAGAGTGGCGCTACTATTTTCACAAGCCCGAGAATGGAGTTTCTGTCATATCCTACCATCTCAAGAAAAGATGAACTCCTTTCTGTGCCAAATGCTTTTCTAATCTCTAGTAGCTTTTACCTTTGCCTCTAAAGGGGCAGTCGGTCCTTTATACCCACTATGTGACCTAGATACTTTATACACTCCATTTATCTGGTTTTATTGTCAAGCCTGCTTCACTCAAGCTGTCTAATACTTTCCACAATATTTTTAGGTGCTCCTCCAGGATTCTAGTTATTAGTGTTTATGCCAATATCATCTATGTATGCTGTAACTGACTTCCCTAAGCCCCGTAAGACGTTATCCATTAACCTATCTGAAATACTGTTGGAGCATTATTTGCTTCCATGGGTATTGCATTAAACTCAACTAATCCATAGTGGGTGGATAACGCCGTTGTCTCTTCATCCTCTTCTTCCAACTCGACTTGGAAATAGTATTTTTATAAATCCATTTTACTCATGTACTGCGCTTGATTAACTTCATTTATCACATTCTCCATGTGAGATAATGCGTAGAAATCGGCGATAATAAGCTCATTCAACCTGATGAGGTCAATATATAACCTTACCTCATCAGTCTTAGGTATTAACACCACAGCTCAGAAGATTCCCTATTTTTTCCTCCTTGTAAAAATTTCTATATCTTACCTTTTCGAACTTCTCTCCTTTTGGTTTCCTTTATCACAATACTAAAGATTATTTTTATCATGTGCTTAACTAACTAGGTCTGTTCTGGCTTAGTACAAATACACTCTCATAATCTCTAACAGTCCCACGCACTTCCTCCTGTTGCTTAGCGCTTAATTAATCCCTCAAAAGTTTAACATGTCCTGTCTGCTCATAAGGATCTAAGACAGTATTATGTTACTTCACGTTACTACTAGCCTCTAAATAGATCATCACAGTAACTCAATCCATTTTATCCTTTTTTCATTGAACTCCTGTCTTTTATATTTCTTTCTCAAGCTCTCACCAACTGGTCACTTTCATTCTGACCTTGCACTTGTTTCCTGTATATATTTGATTATAACATTTCATAAACATAGGGGTCTTGTAGTTTCCACACTTGCTGAACTTCAAAAGGCGGCCACCATACTCACTCATTCCATTAATCATTTTATAATAGCTTAGAGAAACGTAGTCCTCTAGTTCCTTAGAGACTGACCAATGGCTGGCCACTTTCTCACGCTCTCTCTACTTCAACCGATGTTACCTTATACTTAATTTCATAACACTCAAGTTGAAATGTTCATAAGTAAGTGAACTTATCAATAGTAAGTTAAATTCATAGACAGTAGCTTAGTTATCACAGCAAATGTATATATATATATATATATATATATGTTGTAAGCCCGGTAGTTTTGTTTGTTCGTTTGTTTGTGAGAGGAATATTTTCAATCATGCAGATTGAAATACTTTTAATAAGCGAACAGTTACTAAGTATTTCCTTAGCATTGTTTCATTCAAGATGCAGCATTAAGAAATTAAAATGCAGACTGTACATGTACTAGGAGGAAGCCAAAAGTAAGAAAGATAAAAGCTTTGTTATTCATACCACAAAACTAGTACATGAATTGGATATGGAAAGAAATCTAGAGAAAGACACTGAAAATGTTGGCAAAAGAGAGCACTCAAATGTGTGGTTAGCATCGACTCAAGTCAGCTTGAATGTGTAAGAAATGTTACAGTCTCCATCCCATTCCTTCCTACTGGAACTGGGTTGTCTATGGACAACTAGACTGTATGAAGGAAATGGGGTTGGGTCAGAGGACTTGTTGTTGTGTGTTCCAACTCTCCAGAAAGGAAAACACAAAGCAGCTGACCACAGACAATTGATCATTTGAAGGGGGATACGAGCTATAAAGGTGATATAATATGTCACACGTCAAGCCTGTAGACATGTTGCCTGGCTAATATGCCAGCCATAGTAGTTAAGAATGTAACACAGTCGGCTGAACCTTTGACAGATGACGTTTCCTTAACTTACATTGGAATATGGAATCTAGCCAGTGGTTTCCCACCCCTTGTTGCTGAGTGTTCCAGAAGAATTTTGTTTGATGAACCACTGGCATGACCAAAGACTAACCCGTCATCAAAGGTTAAATAAAATACTGGATGGTATGCCCAAGGTCCGCCAAAGTCAGAACGTTGGCAGCAGGTATTCATGCTGAAGTTGTGTGGTCGAGAAAAGTAGTGGTGCCAATTCCCAGTGAGAATTTTGTAAATGTAGCTTTTGAATTGATTTCATTTCTGTTTTTTAATTGAGTGTAAATACTTTAATAGAACACCCTTTTGCATATTGTGTGCATAGTTATTTTGAGAGTGATTTTGTTGTTATTAATGAAGTTTGGTTTCGAAGGTGTTAGTTGTACAGGTATCATTTCTTGTGATTTTTTTGTAATTTTGTGTAAAGGTTCATTTTCTTGAGTTGTATTTAGAGTTTAGAAGATAATGGTTTTCTTTTAAAAGCCTTATTGTATTTTGTAGGGATTTCTATTTTGATATACTGATTTCAATAAGAGCTTTATTTTACATTTTTATTCATGCAAAGAGTTTAGTTAATGTTATGTTTCGATTTGATGTGAAAAAAGCATTGTGTTCAATGCATCTAGTATGAAGTTTTCTTTCGTAGTCTCACTATGTTTTAGATTGCCAAATTGTGTTTCATTGTGCCATAAAGTAGTCTCTATTTCATTTTAAAAGATTATTTTGAGCAAGACTGTGAGATATTTTATTTATATTTTTATTTCTTTGTATTTGCTACTTTATGGAAGGTTATTTCATACTTGTGTTGGACTTTATTCAATTATTAAAGGGATTAGTATGTTTTTGTTATAATTATTAAATTATTTTCATTTTTTACGTTCTTCTGCATATCATATAAACTACCGCCACTCTAAGTCTGGTCAATTTTAAAAGACTAAATGAAATCGAAATGTGAGAATAACTCCTTTCTGTGCCAAAGGTTTTCCTAATCTCTAATAGCTTTTATTTTTGTCTCTAAAGGGGCAATCAGTCCTTTACCCACCGTGTGAGCTGGATATTCTTATGACTGATTGATACTGAGCTAAGAACATCGATCTCTAAAAAGCAGATCATCTTCTAGATCGTCTAGTAGGAAACTGAACTAAGAAAGCGAGCTCGGAATAAAAAACAAAAAAACTTTTCTCACTATATAGGATAGAAAGCTTATGATATGCTCTCGTACCATTTATTTCTATGGTAGTTTAATTATAATTTATTTTTGAATCTGACTTGAACCTTTGCGATTGCTCTCACCCTTGTAGATTTTTCAACCAACTCAGCTCAAGGAATAATGCACATTTCAACAATCCAAGCTACCCCTAAGTTTCTAGTAAGTTTACCGGCAAACTCTGCTTCACAGTTATTTAAAATTCACCTGATGACAGTATATAATAAGTTTTACAATCTACAAGGAAAAGGAGGAACTAATTCATAATAATTTCAATGGGACAATTCTATAGCATAAGCTAGTAAGTACATAACTAGTCTATAGATAATCAACATAGAACATAGTCAAGCTCTATTACTTCGGCCATTTAGTTGTTTTTTACTCTTACAGATTCCATAGCAGTTTGACTTGAATTTGGTATATTCGATTATGTAGAACCATGATTATAGAAATCCAAGTTTTAGTCCAAATAGCTTACCACTGAGCCATTGGTAGACAAGAATGAAAAAATATATATCTGAATAATCGATAACAATTTCATATAAATCGGCCGTTACTTTCACTAGTAAGGTTATATGTATATAACGTATTTAAAATGCTGATCAGTGTTTTTGTCGGGAACTTACTTTTTATTAGTATATATATAGTAATGTAAATATATGGCTGTGTTGGGCTAAGAATTCTTCTTCAGTAGGTGTCTGTGAATTGTTGGCGATAAATTCGACAATAAACGAACAGCACGCACTCCATTTGTTTTTAAAATAATATATGTATTCGAAACAAGTTAAACGTATGTACAAAAATTCTTTCTTTGAGGGTAAGTTCGTAGAGATTCTGATGAGTAATAAAATCGAATAGGGTATACACATGCCACTTGCTTGGCAGTGGTAGCGCAAAAAAATCTAGCTAATAAAAAGGAAACAAAGAAGTATGATATCTTTTTAAAATTACATAAAGACAAGTAGGATTGATATATAAATAACTTAGCTAACTATAGTAATATAGAAAGTTTTAAAGTTTTTAAAGTAGAGAAACAAGAAAGCCAAAATTACAAAAAATGTAATTACTTAAAATTAAAAAATTATCCCTATTTTGGCTCAGATTAACATTATTACTGTGATTTTCCAAAGTAGGGATAGATTTAAAAAATTTGGTTTTTGTAATTTTGACTTTCTTGTTTTAACAATTTTTGTAGCATTAAAACTTTTTATATTACTATAGCTAGGTAGGTTATGCATATATATCGATCCCTTTAGGGCGCTCGACTTGCAATCTGAGGGTCGCAGGTTCGAATCCCCGTCACACCAAACATGCTCGCCCTTTCAGCCGTGGGGACGTTATAATGTGACGGTCAATCCCACTATTCTTTGGTAAAAGAGTAGCCCAAGAGTTGGCGATGGGTGGTGATGACTAGCTGTCTTCCCTCTAGTCTTACACTGCTAAATTAGGGACGGCTAGCGCAGATAGCCCTCGTGTAGCTTTGCTCGAAATTTAAAACAAACAAATATCGATCCCCACTTGTCTTTATAAAATTATTATTTACTTATTATACGTGTTACGTCTTTATTTTTTCAGCTATATGATAATATGAGTTTTTCACAAGGCCGCATGCGCAATAGCCAAATATGTAATTGCCGGGTCCCGGTTTCTCGAAGAGAAGGTAGGTTGTTGTAATTTGTAAGTGAGTTATTTCTGTTAGATATTCGTTTTAAAATGGCTAATTTTATAGCATATTTATTGTGTTACTTTCTAAAGAATTCTGCGTCATTTTCTTTATTTCATAAATTTTACTTTCATTGTAATATTTACAGTATCTTCGTAGTCTGAATTAGACTGTACCGTCTCAGAGTCTGTAGATTTAATGAGTACAGAAGGTTATGCACACGCCATTTTTCAACATGTGTAAACCCAGTATATCCTGCACAGGCTACAGCCCTACACAATATAACGAAGCCAGTGACTTTAATAAGCGGTCAATTTACTGAGACAACATGTTTTACAAAGCAAGCACTATTGTAATAATAATATATACTTAGGTTATTGGTAGGGAGTTGCTATTATACTGTACTACAATTACAAATGACATTTTAAAAAGTATAGTCTACTGTATTATGTATAATAATGTAGTGGCAGTTAGCACTTAGCTAGTTAGTGTCACTGTTAGATGCAGTTTTTTCATCCGTCATTCAGAAGGATATCATCATGAAAAGAGTGCAGAAACTGGCTTAACTTGAGAATTTAGAAATATAAGTTAATGTTTTACTAGGGTTCTTTAGAATTAGAGTGCATCCTGCAGGAGAATTGAATACATACTCGTATACTATTCTGGTGTTAAAAATAGTGGTTTGAATGTGTTTTTATTTTATTTAAAAGTCGGCGCCATGAGAAAACAGCAGCTTTAAAGTACTGTAATTCAGAAATGTACTTACCTCTGCATTAATTACTAAGAGTTATTACCTCGTGTGCAACTCGTGGGATTTCCTGTATGTGCCTGTGAGAACTAGTGCTTCTTGTGTTCAGACGAGTTTATTTTTGTGCTCTTTGAATATCTAGTAATCTTAACCAATTGTGTTTTATTTATTAGTGCTACATTGCTTTTGCACTTTTTTTTTCTATCCATCTGATTGCAATTACTATTTATTTAGCTGCCACATTTATACTTTAGGCTACTTTCCACAACATATGCAAAGTAAAATGAAAGCAAAATTCCCAAGAACCAGACATTTCTTTTCAGGTATTTTTTCCAACTGACTAAGTGATAACTGGAGGAACTCTGGACCTGATGTTAGCTGTTATTCCTTTAGCTCACCTAGTAAAGTACAAGCCTGCATGTGACAGGTCTTGGATTTCACTTTGTGGTGAGGCACTTTCAATGTTCTGAATAACTTAGTTTCCATAGTTTTATTGAGCAAGGTGTGATGAACCACAGTGTACTAACAAGTTAAGTGATGATATTCCCACTTTCATGCATCAGATGATTAATTCTCTTCTGTCAATTTCCTCTCCATTTCAGTAACCCTAGTTTGTTTTGCCTTCTGTTTGGCCTTCCTTGTCTGTGGACAATTTTGGATATCTTTTCTATCTCTGGCTTTTGTTTCTGGTTCTTCTTTCCCTGTGAAGAACAGGCAATTCCTCCTTTTCTGTTTGCTACACTCGTGAATCAGGTATGTGATACTCTGCCTTTTCCTGCATTGTCTCTTCAGTTGTTTTATTTGTACTTCTTGTTCCAACTCCATTTTGTCCCATATCTTTCTTGTTCTACTCATCTTTGTGACTGCTTTGTTATGACTTCAGTTCATAGCCTTTTTCTTTCTGCTTGTGATGCTTCTCTTTCTTTCTAGCTGTTTGTTTTTGTCTGTCTTTACCCCACTCCTTTACTTTCCTTCACCTCCTCAGTGAGGCTCTTCATTATGACCCCAATAGTTTTTAAGAAGATGCCTGTTCTTCCTTGTTTGCCACTTTGGTTTCTATTTCTTCCTTTCCTGTCTCTGTTTTGACCTGGTTTCTTTGCTTTTGGGATCTCCTTAGTTTGGTGTCTCTCATATATCCAGGTCTTTCACCTTGCCCATTTTCTTACAGGCCTAGTCTTTGGGAGAGTTTCTGACCCCTTAGAATCCTGGTTTTGGCTGCTCCACACACAAATGGCTAGCCATCATAGCTCTCAGCAATGACCCTCCTTTGGAAGTGATCCTGGGATTCTGCACATTCTTTCTCATCATTTCTCTCATGTCTACCTTTTCTTTCCTATCCTCTTCTCACCAATTCTTTGCATCTTCATCATCTTCAGGATGTGATATACTCTTTGTTGGCAGTGAGAACTACAGATCTTGTCTTCCACGTCACTGGAGTTTTTATTTCCTGTATTTTTGATGACCCTATCAAGATAGGGGTTTGGTGCCCTGTCATCGACTTATCTTTGAATTCCTTTCTTGTTGTTTCCCAGTTTTCGATGGATGATTTTCTCAGTATACATTGGGTCCTCTCTTCTGAGCTTATTTTAACCAAGGCAGGCATTTTAATTGTCTTTATTCACATTCCCATTTGTCCTGTGTCCTGTTATTCCTCTGGTTTTTTTCTCAGTGGTTGTGGCTTTTAGTTCTGTGCCCTTCCTATCGGCCTAGCTATGACCCCTTATGTTTTAGCCAGATCATGAACTCCTTTGCTCTGTGCGTGCAAAAGTTGTGTTCCTTGATCAATATGGCAGATCTTTCATTCTGTTGTACTTGATATTTTGGTCAGCTACAGTTTCATATTCTTAAACATCAAATATTTCAATAAATTAGGTTGTTTTAAAGCTACTACTCTCATGGCACTGACATTTCATTAAAATAAATCTCATGGTGATGCTTGTTGTTTCTTATCACTGATTGGTACAATTTTTCCTAAGGGTTCTGTCTAAATTGCAAAGTGAAAAGGTTCAATATTTGGAGTAATATATTTAAATTCTGTATGTCTAGGTGTAGAGATCAAACTCAAAATTTGATTGAATTCTCAAACTTTTGTATATAAAAGTGAAGGGCTAAGTATCTTGTACTCTTACATATGTGGTAATGAGGTATGAGCTTTTTTTTGTAAAACTAAGAATCTAATATCAATAAGCTTTAATTTAAGTTAGGAACACTTAAGTACTTGTTTAATCTTGAAGAATGAAATTTGATGAACACAAATTATAATTCCACATAAACTAACAATGTATGGACAACAAGACCACTTGATCCTTTAAGAAAGTTCCTGCATACCTACCCCCATTTAATAATTTCTTGTTGTCTCTCACTCATTGATCCTATAGTCCAATTAATTAGGCTTTCTTCAACCCCTACTGATGTGATTTTCTTAGCTAATGTTTTTGTGACACCTCATCTAAAGGTTTTTCAAAATCTAAATACATCAAGTATACATCTTTCATTATCCAGGTAATGTGTGACATTCTCAAGAAAAGTTACAGGTTAGTAAGGGAAGATTTTTCTTTTAATGAATTAACATTATTTTTCTTTTACTACATACTTATAAAAGTCATTTTTTTCTAGGACATCTTTGGTCAGTGCTGTTAATTTAGGAAAATCATGTATGCTTGTGCTCAGTATGCTTGCCCTCTGACAAGAACAATGGTAAGCCAATTTTACACATCTAGAATTAACTGTATTAACATATATTAAGAGTGCATATACTACAGGATTAAAAATAATCATGGTACACATACAATGGTAGTAATGAAAATTACATTGATTTTTGGATATTTCATTCATGAATTCATATTGCAGAAGTATAAATGCTAGCAACTATTACAGGAACACAGTAAAAGGAAAAAAAGACACAAAGGTAGGATTTTACTCAATCAGTGATTAGATGTAATGTTGATGTGTATGTTTAGTTATTTCTACCTGCCTGTACCATGTGTTTAATATTCTGTTGAAATGAAAGACCATAGGTCATGTAGATGTTTAAAGTTGGATAGATTTATTGAAGTTATTCAATGTATAGTTGAAGAGAATATTGACACATGAAAAAAAAAAAACAACAACAATGTTCAGATATTCAAACAATTACTCAGAAAGTGAATAATTAAGAGGAATGCAGTCAGTATTTCGACTGTGTGTAGATAACTGCATTCTGCTGGATTGTTTGAATGTGCTGCTGATAACATAACAGGTAAATGCAGCCCATCAGCTGTCATGAGCCCTGGAGTGTCAGAATTAGGTCTTAGATGATGGAAGTTCATGGATTGGGGTGAACGGTCTAGGAACACAGTTTAATCTGATCATTAAATATGGGTTTAAGGCCAACCCATGGTATGGTTAAACCTGACTGCAATGTTTTAAAAGTGAAAGGTGGTGTGGTAGTATTAAGTTGTAAGTTTACTTAGTTGGTTAGGGCTTGGTTCATTGGTGGTAGTGAAAGGAAATATGATTGGATCAGTGTATTCTGGTATCTTAGATAATGTTGCACTACTGGTATCAGTGCAGTTCTATATGGCAGACCTAACAGGATAACACACACACACCTATTGCACTTAGCATATTATTCTTGATGGTATCATACAGACCTGTATGCAGTTGAACCTTTCAAGGGATGAATTGGATTTATCATTTTTATGTCTAAAGGAGTGAAATGACAGATCCTAATTTTTGAAGGATGAATGGAAGGCTACCAAACTTATTGTTGAGTATGTATTACAAATTGGTTGAAAGATGTAGTGTGATTCATGCTATGATTACAACAAAAGGTGGTCCAATGGCTAAATAAATACCTGAGAGTATATGTATACTAGCAAATACCTGCAAAATATTTGTCGTTAAATTGGTATCTTTATTGCAACAGCACTTCTTGAAGTAAAGGATTTATGAATATTAAAAAATAATTCTAATTGCAAACACTTGTCTTAGTCCTAACATTAGTTAAGCCTTTATTAACTGTGGCCAAATTTGATAGAGATAAATTAACACTGTACCTTGTGTATGTTTTTTTGCTTTGGTTTAGTTATGGTTGAACGTTACCATACTTAAACTGAATAAGCGCTCTACAGTCTTACAGTGGCTAATAACTATAAGCTTGCAAAATTGACTCAGTACTTACTGGCTACTTATATAGGGATTTTTGTGTGGTTCTGTGTATTCATCCCTACCTTGTTTCTGCATTGCCACCCCTATATCGTACTTAATTTTTTGGGAGTCCAGTGAAGCTGAAATGGTTCCTACAGGATGGTACAAGTTCCCTGGTGAGCTAGACCAATGTTGATGGGATATTTACAGAACCAGTGCCTTCTAACTTCAACCCAACTCACTGCATGTGCTTGCAATCGACTCCACCACATGCTAGGGTCGTATTGGTTAATAGGGAGTACATCATACAGATCCCATGCATACACACACAGCTGCCAGGCTCACCCCACTGAAAATTTGAAAGTAGACTGCAATATAATGTATTGTTTTGATAATTAACAAACTGGTGTTTTTAAACTCTGATATCAATAACATGTACACAGATCTGTTAGTTACATAAGTACTTGATTTCCTTGTTACCTTGAATATTAATTTAATTGTTCTTTCTTTCTTTCTTTATGTAAGGACTATTTGTGCTGCATAGAAATATCTATATATAAATATATTTATGAAACGTGGAATTAATATATGCTTACAAGCTGAACTCACTGCTATATAGTAGTTTTCTTTTTATTATTTCCCCATAAGTATACATTTGGTAAAAGAACAGAATAATATTACTGTTATACAAGCTGTGAAAGCTATTTTCCTATACTGAAAATGTATTTCTACCCACATAATTAGCTATTCTCGTTCAGTATTGCCCTCTATATGCCAAAAAATTGTATACGCATGCCACAAACCTTTTGCCTCCTCTCCATTGGAAATTACTCATTCCAATGTGTATGTCTCATCCTGTTATAACCCTTCTCCAATCAGAGTACCACAGACTCTAGTTATGCATGTGACTCCCTCTATTCAATTCTACCAAATGAACACTTCAAGTTTTGGCAGAAAATGGAAACACCAGTTTTCAGTGGGGAGGAAGGGTGGGAATTGTGAATCGAGGTAAGTACCTATTGGAACTACATTTTCAGTATAGGGAAATTATAACTTCTGATACTCTACGTAACTTCCGCTTACATATTTAGCTAGAATATCATTGCGTGGTCGTGGGACATATTAAGCGTGTTGACATGGCTGAACAGTGTGGATTTTAAAGGTTAAAGAATACCTGGTCAGACAACACTCACCACAGAGCAGGATCCAAACAATCAGAGTTACGATGAAAAGGGAAATAAAGCCCCTGAAAAAGTTAAAAAAGAATAAATATAATATACCCAGTCTTATAGTCGCACGGAAGTCTGAAGGATGGCTACAGGTGGAAGATGATATCCCAAAGAGGAAGAAATGGTGACCCTATGCAGATAAGGAGAGACAAATGTATTAGATGTAGTCCACATGGCTGACCTCATCTTTCTTCGAACCGATGATGAAGTTGAGATGCCAGAGAAAAGTAAGGTGTCTAATTTAATGAGAAGACACCTGGAACAAAGTACTGGAGGACAATGAAAGAGGGGAATAAGCCAATCGAAGCAAAAGCTGAACCCAATTGGTGAGGGTGGAAAGAGAAAGATTACAAACAGAGAATGGTTGCCAAGGAATAAAAAGGCAGGAACAGGCACCACAGATGGAAGCTGTGCAGTCAATATAAAATTGAAGAACATGTACAGAACATAGAAGTGTATCCAGATCAGGCCAAGGATAAAGGTAGGAAGTAGAAGGAAGGAAATTGGCAAAAAGGAGGAGTTACCCTCCTTAGCCACCAAGGTCTTAGGTAGGAAAGAATGACCTGGATAAAGGAGAAGATAGGTAGGATGATAGAGAGTATGTGAAACATCGATGGCAAATAAATCAGACTGCCGATGTCCACAGGCTAATAGGAAAAGGAAATAAGACTTAAGGGAAAAGTGAAACAAGGAGCACGTGGAAAGTGCTTCAAACGGAGGCAAAGTGAGGCAATGGAGAACTACATTAACATCCCAGTCCAGAAAGGCAGCCTGCTGCGGAGCATGACAAATCTGGAATGGATCAATAAGGAGAGTGTGGGTCCTGTCCAACCACCAGGGAGCGCCCTCCAAACTGGCAAAATAGACACTAACAATTGAGAGCCTTGAAATTGACAGTCTGCATGATGGTATGCCAAAGCAAACTGATTCGTAGCCTGTGGGGGAGCAAGGCATGCTGGCACCTTCAACCAATTGGGAAGAAAAATGCTGAGCATAAACCCTAATAACCGGGGAAGGTGGGAAAACTAAACAAGGAGAAGAATAACACATACCTAAGAAATCATGTTTAAAAACGCCATATTAGGCCTAGCTGACTCCGCAGGTGGGGCATAGAAAGGCACAGCAAAATCCAGTGGTGGAAAAAGACTATCAAAATCTTCATCAGAACGAATATGTTTGGATTGTTTGCGAGGAAGAGGGGCAACTTCAGGAGAAGGTGATTGACCCATATAACAATCAATCTCTTGGTGAATAATTGCAGGTAAATCCAATGACCGGTTGTCTCCACCTGTAGCCAATGAAAAAGTGCTGATAGTAGATGTGAGACCCAAAGTGATCACATTAACCTCAAAATTCATGGTAAATAATAAATCAAACAAATTGTTTGAGAGATAAATACAAATGTACCAAAAAAAAAAGACTAGAAAGAAAATTTGAAATAAATTTGTCAGCTGTATAATCAAAAATGATTAAAAAACTAGTTTGGAAGTATAACTGTTAGTTACAACAATGAAGCACATGAAAGCAAAATTTGAAACGTCTAAATACAAGCATTGCCAAACGAGAAGTGATAATTTGGTAAAATTAAATAAAGGGAGTTACATGCATAATTTGTAAGCATCATAGAATAATAGATTGAATGTGGTGGCCATCATATTCTTGGCCTATCCCTACATACTAAACAGTACTGTACTTAGTGATAGCATGTTCCCAAGTACTCTTAAAATAGTTTTCTGTCGTATAGAGCCATTGTGAAAACTTCACTCACTTTTTGGCCAGTGTGGGAGAACAAAAAGAAAAATGAACACTTTGGCTAGTTCCCAGTTCTATAACTCAACTTTAGCAGTTATAAGGTTTTCCAAGTAATGCCTGACTAGTGATTTGTATAGAAATATAATTACCTATCAGTATCTATAAATACATCCTAAAATGCTCTTACCTTTACTACATGCAACGGAAAACTACTGCTGTGTCTTGACTGACTTGTACACCAATAAATCAAGATAATTTTCTTCATTCATGTAATTGTGTTCCAATACACATTAAGTGTGTGTGATCCAAATTATGATAACCTAAATGTATTAACTTGCACTTACTGTAATTAAAGATCATTTACCAAAAATATGTCCAACTTACCAATCAGCATCCTTTAAATGTTTGATTCTCATTTTAACATTTTGCTTATCTCTAACATACTTTAAAAAGGAATCTTTGCTGCTTCAAAATTATCAGCCAGCTGTTTCATATTAGCCCCTTTAGATTTTTTAACCGAATACCTAGTTTTTTATAATTCTGTAAATCTCTTAACCTATCTCTTTCTTTAATATTCTTAAATTTGTGGCATTTATCTCTGATTTTCCCATTTACGTTTTTAGTAAGCCAGTTATATTTGAGTTTCCTGTTATTCTTTTCCTCTTGAATTAATTGACTTATTACATCTGTATCATCACATTTAGTAAGCCAGTTATATTTGAGTTTCCTGTTATTCTTTTCCTCTTGAATTAATTGACTTATTACGTCTGTATCATCACATTTAGTAAGCCAGTTATATTTGAGTTTCCTGTTATTCTTTTCCTCTTGAATTAATTGACTTATTACGTCTGTATCATCACATTTTAACTCTAACATCCATTGTATGAAGGCAAAATTTCACCACAAAATTAACATAGGTTATAGTAACTAAATTTATAGTTGTTAATACATAGTGTTTTATACCTATGAGTTAAAATTAATTCAATAGAAAAGTTTTATTTTATTGAAAATACAATTTTTAAAGAAAATTGCAAGTTATAATTTGGGGTTGTTTTTGGCAAGCTCTGAATGAATATAAACTTTGGTGTTTGTGAATTTTTCCTGTGTATACTAAAACACCCGTAGCCTCGTAGGAGGAATGTTGAAATGGTTTTGAACAAAATGGTGTTATTTTGAACTTTGTAACTTCAGTACACACGTAATTTTATAATTTTAGCCAATAGGCTTCAGGTCAAACTAGGTAACAGTATATTTTCTAACAGTATTCTTGGTCCAAATAAGTTTATACCTAATAAATATACTTTTTTTTTTGAATAACTAAGGATTTGAATTTTGTATTTCTGTTGAATTTCTTGTAACACTACACAAGGGCTATCTGCACTAGCCATCTCTATTTTAGTAGTGAAAAACCAGAGGGAAAGCAGCTAGTCAACACCAACCACTGCCTACTCTTGGGCTATTCGTTTACCAATGAATAGCAGGATTGACTGTTACATTATAATGCCCCATGGCTGAAAGGGTTGGTGGGATGGGGATTCGAACCCACAACTTGCAGATTGAGAGTCATGCACACTAACCACTTGATTTAATGGAGTGTTTAACCATCACTTACTTAACATATGTTTCATCATATAAGAAAATTTCTGTAACTTTCAAACATGTTTTCTAATACAAACATTTGTAGGTATGAAAAGAATATCTATAGAAACTATTAAAAAAAAAAGTTCCAGGTCTGGTTAATCCTAAGCTTTCTAAATTTGCATACATTCTCACACCACTTTATTAACTGTACATTGACATAAATAGTTTATAATCTGCTCTTTCCAATGGTATTTTAACTTTACCTGTGCTATTTTGAAAGTCATTTTATTAGTAGTTGTTCAGTCACCTGCTGTGAGGTCACAAATGAATGGAAACCAGGAGGCTGTACTAATAAAATTCAGAGAAAGAGCAGGAAAATCAATTGAGAAACAAAACATTGATAGTTATATTCTCAGTGAATGATAGTTTCTTAGCAAATACAAACATATGCTTTGGGATGGTCAGAAAAAAATCTAAAAAGTCAGTAAGTGCATTGTTTACTGGCAAGACTTCTCAGAGATGAACAGAAATTTAAGGTTAAACATTTTTTAATTTTTCTTTGCAAGTTACATTAAGTAAATGTTAAATATGCAAAATATTATTTCTAAAATATTTGAGTAAAATATCATTTAACTGGTTAAAATTTTTACTTAAAATTTACTTGACACCTGAAAGGGTGAGTGCTCAGTGGGCCAGAAAGGGTTAATGACTATTTTCTTCCTTCCACTCAGACTACTTTCAATCCTGTTATCTGACTTATTCCCTATTCTGACTAATAGTAATACAAGTTTTTCCTCCAATCTTATGAAACACTATATTTAAAACATTCTGGAAATCCAAGTAAACCTGATCCAATTTTTTACCCTCATCCAATTAAGAAGAAATATCCTTGAAAAAAGTTAATAAATTAGTAAGGTAGGATTTTCCTTTTCTATAGCCTTGTTGGATATCTAACAAAATTTTGAATTTTATCAAATGGTCCTGCAAAGCACCTTCATAAAATTTTCTATAGTTTTTCCTCACCACTATAATAAGACTAACTAGCCTAATAAAATTCCACGCACAATGCTTGTCTTCCCTATCTAACGATGTAATTGAAAGCAAGTGGCTCAGAATGGGCTTTAATATTTTAAGAACTAGGGAAGTATCTGATACAGGACCCTTATCTATTTTTAAACATTTTCTTAAATTCTAGCCAACATCCTCTCTAGTGAAAACTGATGAGAAAACAGTTTAAAATCTTGGCATTTTCATAGCCATCAACAGAAACTATCTGCATATTTTAAATGTCTAATTCCCATTTTCATGTTCTTCTTTTCTTTAATAATATATATCAAAAGAAATCCTTATTGTTAATTGTAATTTCTCCACAAGAAGGTTATGTTATTTAGGTCACTCTTGCTTTTTGGCTACTATTAAACATTGAAAATGTTTTATGGTAAGACCTTTTGATCTGTCTATTGGCTAAAAATGTTTTTGTTAAGAGGTATTAAATCGGGAGTTTCCACAGATAATAAATAGTGTTAGTGATATAAGATATTGTAATTCGGGGAACTTATTGTACTCTTGTATTGTAGGATGGTACAGTATCTGCAGGTACCTTTTACAGTCAAGTCATATAATTTTCATATTATGGTTTGTGTGCTGTTGTGTTTTGGTTGTCTTGCTTCACAAAAAATTCAAAATTTTCATCCAAACTGCAGAAATATAGCGTTACTCTTTCCTTTGTTAAACCATAAAGATGCTAAGGTATGTGCGTATACTTCCCACCTCATGGCACAAATGTAAATAAATTTATGAAACTTTTTTAAAGAAACGTTTTCCAGCTGTACTTAGAAGTTAATATTTTTAAAATGATGTAATTGTTCATTTATAAAGATAAGAACGTTTTCATTAAATATCTATTATATTTATAGTATTTTGGCACTTGTGTATAAAGTTAACATTGAATATTATATATATAATTTTATCTATTATATTGTCAGTTCTTATAATAATCTTTTGTGATCTTGTCAACATTTCTTGTGGAAAGCTGGAATGAACTTATTTTCACTTATACTAATTTTTCATTTAATGGCAGATAATACTTTAACTTAATATTTGATTCTGAACTTCAACTTATTTTATTTTATAAGGCTGTGTATTCAGCTGCATATTGTGTTCAACAGAAATGTATTTAATTACATACATAGAATTTCCAACATCATTTTTTATAGGTCTTGTCTGGGTCCCGAAGTCTGTTGAGGCCATTAACAGTTCTCAGTCAAGAGGTAAGTTGAGAGTTGTAAAATTAAATTTCACTGCAGCAGCTTTATATTGGAAGAAAATATCTTCTTTTTATGTGGAAGTGTAAACTCTCAAGATTTAAAATTTCGCTGGTAGAAAAAATATTTTATCACAATTAGTTACTGTGCATACTAGTCTACATTTTTTTGCTTATGCTAGTAGATCACCAGCAGACTTACTAGGATATCTTTCCAACATTTCCAGACCAAAATATATATATATAAAAGAATAAAAAAATTAGAAATGGTTAACCCTTTCGAGAAGGGTCACAGTGAAAGGCTATGTCATCTAGTCTGTTGACTCATTCAAAATTTTACTGAACTAATATTTCATGAATATATGTCTATAAGTTTGGTATCAAACTGTAGATTATAATTCAAATTTTAGTTACAATACATTACTCAATATCTTAATTTATAAGTAAATATTAAAAACTCAGATAAATATTGATTTTTGTGTGTCGTGATATGTTGAATGCAGCACTGGTTCAGATTAGATGTTTGTGAATTCAAAATACTAAATCTGTAGTTTCGTATGAATTAGAAACTCAAATTACTGATATTGACAAGTTAGAATATAAAATAAGAACGTCTTATCTTTTCTATTTGCTAAGATATTGCTCATGTAATAAATCAAACTCCACCCACCTGTTTCCAATTTGGAAATGGTCTCTTATATACACTTACTTCTATCTATAAGACATGAATAACCAATTGTAAGCTTAGTGTTCCCCTAGTGATGCTCTCATCCATTTTAATGGGCTTGGATGACATTTCTTTCTTTTGAACCAATATTTCAAGTGGGTAGGGTGTGTCTTTAGTCTGCTCGAAATTTCATATTTTTTTTAGACTAAAATATGTCTTAGTTACTAAGCTTTATAAAATATAGTTGAATTCTATGGTATTGATGTAGTAGTTTATGATTTTTTAGTTATTCAAGTATATATAAAAAACCTAAAAATAATTTTCATATCTTCCATGTGCAAAATTTTTAAAGGCTTAGCAACCTATGTCAAGCAGCAACCGAGTACAAAGGTCATAACTAGAAGAGATAGTTGTTTGCTTTACTTCTTTATTTACTGTTCTAAGTTCTAAGAAGAATACGTTTAAGAACTTATTTCAAAATAAAAAAAACTGTATACATATATAATGTATAATAATTGAAATGTGACTGTATTGTACAAATACTAGTCTTCTAAAACACAGCCAAGACAAGTTACTTTGTTCAGACCAAAGGTCAGTTTTATGTTATTTGATATGATAACATGAGTGCATGTGAGCCACATCATTTTAACTTCTGTATTGTTAGCCAGGCATGGGTGAAAGGTCAATATAATAAAAATAATAAATATATATATATATATATATGTATAAGATTTAAGCTATTTCATCTAAACATTTATGTTTGTGTTATAATTTGTGTTCATTCTAGAATGAGAGAGGCATAATTTATGTTTATTTCCTAATTTTTTATGGTGGTTGTGAGATCAATTATTGAAAATAACAGATAAAGCATAAAGTTTTTCTTAAGAAATGTTATTCACATATCATATACAGAAGTAAGTGTGTATAAGGGAGTGTTTCCAAAAATGGAAAGAGGTGTGCAGGGCCACTGTGTTTGATTCAGTGCATGAGAGATATCTCAGCAAATAGAAAAGATAAGACGTTATTATTTTATATTCCAGCATGTCAATATCAGTAATTTGAGTTCCCAATTTGTACAAAACTATAGACTTAGTATTTTGGCATCACAGACATTTAATTTGAACCAATGCTGCATTCAACATACTATGTGACACACAAAAATTTATGTTTAGCTGTGTTTTTTTAATATCTACTTTTAAATTATAAACTTGAATAATGTATAATACTGAAATTTGAATTATAATCTACAGTTTGATACCAAACTTATTGATATAAATTTATAAAATAGTAGTTGAATAAAATTTTGAATGAGATTCAACAAATGCAATGACATGGCCTTTGACCTGTGACCCATCTGGAGAGGGTTAATAGTTCTGTGGATGAGAAAATTTGTATGTCTATCTGATATTTTTGCATTAAAAGAATTAAATATGCTTTTTAATTCATGTTAACTTCTAGTGTAGTAGTCAGTGTGGGTGATCTAGTTATTTCAGTAAAACACATATGACAGATTGTTAGATTAATTTATAGTTTATCAGCAGTTCACTACAGATTAACTCAGAGTTTCTGAGAAAGAAGGGCAACCTATAGCTCTATCAACTTGTGTTAAATCATTTCTAAAATTAAGTATCTGAGTATCCCAGATGTTATCACAAATGTAAAGGCATAAACAAGATGTTTTTTGTTTTTGCTTATGTTTGACTGGAGCTTTTTAAGATGAAGCAAATTAAATTACTTCAGTGCTTGTCATCACTGTCATAAATACTATTATCTAAATACAATAATAAACTGAAAGTTCTAGTACATACTAGTAAAATCCTAAATTTTGTGGTGGCATTTTATGGGCATTGTAGATAACACATGTATTTATTCATTCCTTTAATATCAGTTCACATATTCTGCAATTAATTTCAGGTACTGAGTTGTAGAACTACTTTATTGAAAGATGAAAACAAACTTGTCAAACATTACATGTATCTTTTAAGCTGATGAAAGCAAAGTGTTAATCCTGGTTGTTATTTTCATTTTTTGTTTGTTTTTGTACTCTCTACTACTGTATTACAAGCATTTGCAAGCAAGTTCAGATATAAATATATCTATAAATATGAAATAAATGAACTTTCATGTACTTAGAGTTTTAGGGTCCAAAGGAAAAATTGAGAGACCCTGTGCCTATCACTGTGAGAGGTAGCTTTTGAAGCCAAGCATGCATTGGCATTTTATGTTGGGTGATACTGATATCTGCTTTGAAGGGACAGTTTGATATTGCATGATGTATGATAAATAGAGTCCCAAAATGACTCATTTTTTGGTTCCTGTAAAAATCCACTCAAATATGCAAAGGAAATCCTTCAAGTATATTTCCTGTGAAGTTTTCAGTCCAGATGTTGCTTCAACACATCTGATATTCTCATGTAATTGTTGTTTGCCATAGGAAGTCAAAAAAAGAACCATGACAAAGAGGAATAAACAGCAAATAAAGCATGCTTTCACAGTAATCACAAATTTAAAATCTAACTAAGAAATTCTAGGTAATTGTAACTTTGGCATTTGTTTGTTCATTACATAATACAGTTAATTAGTTTGCAATGAAATTTACTGAATGAGTGAGTGTTCATTTAGACTTGTCGATATATTCTTTATCCAATGGTATTCACACACATGTACAATTACTAATCAACTCAACAATACACTATAGGCTACACAAAGGCCAATCAGATGTTTATTATTGCTCTGTGCGCTATACATGGGCATTTTGATTTTTTGATAGAAGAAGCAGATTAATAAACAAAGAATAGTATTGGTTAATTGATAGATACATTTTAGTTTTAAGTTAATAATTAAATAAATTATTTTTGGTGCTATCATGCAGGCCACTGGTTCTTTGAGACAGTTGTGATCAAAAACCATGAAGCAGGGGTTTATGCACTATAAATGGCCATGTGTCAGACAGGAGACTTATTTTTTTGTAGACCAACAGTCAATAAGGATTGTGTTCTAAAGGATATTGTCAAAGATGCTCATTTGTTTGTTAACTGGAGCTCTGATCATATTTACAGGGTTTTTTACTGGTAGGGAAAATCAAAACAGTGGTTAAATTTAAAAAAATTAATACTTAATACATATACTTATTTTTGTAATTTACATTGTTAATTATGAAGGCATTTGTGTTTATATAAATATCATCCTTGACTGTTAAAAACATTTTGCATGAATATTGTTTTCCTTCATGCAGTTTTATATGTATAACAAAAATATAAAAATTGGTAGAAATGTTACATCTTCTCACCTTGACAGTTGTATCAAAAAGGTTTTTGTTCATTGATCAAAAGTAATCTATCATAAAATGGAAAAGAACCTTAAATAAATGGTAGAAAGTATTAATGTCCTTAATTTACACATTTAAGGAACAAATAGGATTTACAAATGAACAAAGATTTGAGGAAGCACCCTAACTGT
>NW_013666782.1:35539-38406 GCF_000517525.1 Limulus polyphemus
TATATATATATATATATATATATAATAGGTTAAACTTTATTTTAGTTTTTAACAGAACTCCCATAAGATCTTATAATTATTAAAACTGGTCAATGAATGAAATTTGCCAATCAGTTAATCATCAACTGATTATTCTCAGAAGATGACTAAAAAATTGTTTTCACGAGTTAACAAACAAACAAAAAATTTTTAATTCAACAAATTGAGTTTTGATACCCTATGTGGGCAGAGCATATACTGTCTATTATGGAGCCTTGTACTTAACAAACAAATATGATGGCAAATTTTCAATTTCTTAGATAGTTGGAATAATTGGAGATTATAATTCTAATTAGTTATTTTCATGAGTCATAACACTATTTGAGTTGACCAATCTTGAATTAAACAAAAATAATAAGGAAAAATTATAATGGTACTATTTTGAGTACTGAATAATTGGAATAATTCAAAACACTAATTTCAGTTAGTTTATTATTTTCCTGACATTTATTGATTTAAACTTAATTTCAGTTACTGGTTAATTGAACCAATCAAAAACCGTAATAATAGTGAATACTAGTTGGATATTTTCATGGTATTAATCAGTACATGGTAATTTTGATTAATATCGTATTTTAAGTGATACTAATCGATGTATATGATGGTCATGGGTAAGTGATATATTGATTAACTGAGTTAATAATAATTACCCATTCTTCGTTTTTTATATTGAAATTATCTTTGGTTCAGAACATTACAACACAATATTGTAGCTGCTTGCCAGAAGATGAATGTGTGAAGAGCTGTGCATTTATGAAATTTATAAAATTTACAGACATTCTTCTATATTGTAAATACATCATGCCAACAATGAATAGGCAATTTGTTTTATCTAAGATACATATTTCATGTATTAATAATGTAAACAAAATGTTTAGATGAAGTAAACAGGGAAGGGAAAAGATTTTACTTTATGAACTATTTCACTGCCACGTTTATGGATGACTATCCCAGTGTCCTTTCCTTATGGTGGAAAAAAACTGCCATGATAGTACAGTGGAGAGGAACATGTATATCTGTACACTTATTACATGTAAATACTGAATGACTTATTGCCACTGACTATCAAACTGTATTTGCAAGAAAGGGGAAACAGTGGTAGAAAGTCCCCTTTGAAAGTAAACCTAGAGTGTTTGGTAATCCAAGATGTGTAGAAAAACTTGTTTATCAAATAATCTTGTATTCTGACTATAACACAAAAAAATACAATTTCAATTTTTGTTAAATTCTGCTGTGAAATGAGCACCAAATAAATTTCTTTTAAAAGCATTTGTGAATTCAAATTCCAAAATTTGTATTGTATTCAAAAAGATTACAGGAAGTTGATAAAGCTTTTAAAAGACATAGAACAAGAATATGCATGTTTTCATTTTAAAAGTGATATTTAGAAGTTTGTTGTTGCTGAATAATTTAAGTTTTTTTCAGCCAGTATTATAGAACTGTTATACTGAGCCACTGTGTCAATTTTAATTTACATTAATGTTGACCAAAGGCAGGAGTCAATGTTCATGTAGGATTTTATGAGTATCAGTGTCTCAAAAACTACATTTTGTGTTCTCTTGTTAAAAATATATGCTACAACTTGCAAAAACTTCATTTTTCAAATGTTTCTTATAAGTTGCTTGAACTTTGTAATTTAAATAAATGGACTAAAACTACTGAGTATTTAAAAATTCTACCTCATTGCTAAACAAGGATAGCTATAGCATGCATTATCATGACCATTACAACAAATGGTCCAGGATTTAAGTAATGTATGTGTGGTTCAGTTATTGTAATAACTGCAACTCATTCATGCTGTCAGTGCACAACAGCAATGTGAATTGTGTGTATATGTTTAAATTTTCCATATTAATGTAATGAGTGATTGAGTAAGAAGGCTTATACTTGTTATTGTGAAAACCTGTTGTAAATGTGAACTGTACTGTTTTATTTTAAGTGTTTAAATTTTTTCTCGATTTTTTAAGAGAAATGTATATTTTAACTACTAAATTATAAACCCATTCTCCTTCCTATATTATCCAATAAATTATAATATCCCAGAAATATCTGGAAAGCATGAATAGTCCTTTATAAAACAAGATATAGAATCATTGACTTGCCTCTGAAGAGTTTTTGTGTCAAAAAACATCTTACCTCAGTTTAAAAGTTCATTTTCTGAGCAAATAACTTCTATTAGGTTGAGAAGCATAAATAGCTTGTAAATTCAATTTTGCACAGAACTCAGTCTGTAAACATTACTTTTTACAGCTTGTTTTATTATATTTTAGATATTGATTTAGACATTTTTCTTAAAAGTATTAATTTTTTTGTAGGTGCAAAATAAAAACTTGTCCTCCAGTAGTAGAGTAACCGGAACTGCCAGCTCATACCCAATGTTCACACAGGTATGTAATGATTCTGTGACTCTTCATTCTTTTACAAATTGAGTAAAAAATTTACTTAAATATTTTGATACGAGTTAATTAATTTTATAGTAATGCTTAATGAAAGAATGTTTTATCCAAGACAACTTGTGTCCATGTTTGAAATCTATAATATATTAAAAACTATCATTAACCTCTGATCAAAGCATGCTACCTACAGAGATAACTAAAAAGTAACATAGTAATCAATATAGTTAATATACCATTCTTACTTACAATGATTGGAATACATTGTTTTATCATGTGGGTATCCTTGCTGTTAGTGATAGTTCCAGCTGTAATCCAAGTAATACCTCGTGAGGTTTGGCCAGCTTAGGAGATATAGTTTAGTCCTAACTCCTATTTTAAGCTAATAATACAAATAATCCTCATTATAATATATATATATTAAACTATGTGTGT
>NW_013666782.1:39406-48202 GCF_000517525.1 Limulus polyphemus
GTTTTAGTTCATTTATATCTTAATGTCAGGATTACAGATTACATTAATGAAACTCAAAGCAGTCAAATTCATTATGCAGATTATAAGGACACTACAGACTTCAGCAGTACAAAAAGATATTGACTCTGCTGCCAAATTCATAGGAGCTGGTGCTGCCACTGTTGGTGTTGCTGGATCAGGTTTGTTGGTTTTGCTGTTTAATGCAGCTTGAGAAAAATTTATATATATTACCTTATTTCTTATGCATTATATTACATTTCTGTAGCTGTGTCTTATGTGAACATTTAAAATTGTCTTTTACTGTTACTTGTTAGTGATTCAAAAATTGTCATTTTTATTGCAGGAGCTGGTATTGGCAGTGTATTTGGTAGTTTAATCATTGGCTATGCCAGAAACCCATCACTGAAACAACAGCTTTTCTCTTATGCTATTTTGGGCTTTGCCCTTTCTGAGGCCATGGGCCTGTTTTGTCTGATGATGGCTTTCTTGTTGCTATTTGCTTTCTGAAAAGTATTCCACCCACAGATAAGAAGAGGTTGATGAAAGTAGTGGTTTGATGAGGACCTGTTGTCAATCTGCAATGGAGAAGCTTAGTTGTAAAACTACTTTCACTTACCTTTTCATTAATGTAGGAATAAGAGGGAGTTTGTAACATCCATAGATTATAGGATTTGAAAATAATTATGTAAGGTTTCAGTATAAAAATTTGTAGGTGATAAGAAAAATACTGTCTGTAATGTTACATTTCATTGAATAAAATATGAAAATATTATTTGATTTTGTGTTTTTGCCATTAATCTACATTTTATATTTGGTAATGAATAAGGTTTTCAAAGTAAGGTTAAAAAGTTACTGTTTGAAATGTTGCCTCACTGTAAAAAAAGATTAAAACTGTTTGTGTGTGTGGGGAACCTACTACTGAATATGTACATGAATCAAAATGTTTTAATTCTTGATTAGAAATGGATTTCTTCTACCATTAAGAGTGTTTCCTTACATGTATACATTCCTTTGGGTTTTTAATGTCTGCTACTTAGTATTTTGAAAAATGTTTAAATTTTTTTATTAGCTTTTTATTACCAATAGTGTGTGTGTGTGTGTGTGTGTGTGTGTGTGTATATACTATATATGTTTTGCTGTTTTTAAGATTTTTATTATCATAAACCTTTAAAGATAGATATTACTTTTAAGTTACTCATGTATTTAAATCTTTGTGAGGAAATAATTCAGCACAAGTAGTTTTCGTATGAAAATAAAATGATCAAAAGAATAAAATTCCCTGGCAATCGTCCTAGAAACTATCACACTTTACTGAATGTTAGGACTAAATATATATATACATTTATCAACAAAAGTGGCAAAGTATTCCACTTATTTTCAAATTACATTTAATATTTAAAATCAAAAATATTTATTTTTAATCCTTACAATTTAAGTAGACTTATTTCTCTCTTCCCCACTATTAAACCAGATAAAGAATTTCATAAAGTCACAGTTTTCTATGACTTTTGCAGGACATTTATGTTTTTCTCCATATTGCATGTTTTTCATGGACACATGGGAACTCTGTTATAAGAACATTTCTGTGACTTTCTAGCAGATATAATTTAGAATGAAAATAATATTTCATGAAACTATAAACAGGATTGTAACTATGGAAAGCGGGGCCACCCAGGCCTCGTTCTGCCTGCCCGGCCCTAAATATCACTGGAAAAATGTTCACCATAAGCATGAAAAATTTCTTTGTTGATGTCACAGTACAGTTTACTTTACAATTAGCTTGTTAGAAACAAACACTTTTCTTTGTTGATGTCACAGTACAGTTTACTTCACAATTAGCTTGTTAGAAACAAACACTTTTCTTTGTTGATGTCACAGTACATTTTACTTCTCAGTTAGCTTGTTAGAAACAAACACTTTTCTTTGTTGATGTCACAGTACAGTTTATTTCACAATTTGCTTGTAAGAAACAAACACTTTTCTTTGTTGTGTTTACAGTTTACTTCACAATTAGCCAGTTAGAAACAAACACTGAAAAGACATGAAGCAAATAACCTTTGTTGCAAAATACTTTTCAAGAAAAGTCCACAGGAAAAAACCTGCACATGAAACTGAACAAATGACCCATGCTATGATAATTCCCTTGTACTTGATTAACACATGAGACAATATTATCCACAGTGGTGTGTAAAAATATTTAAAAAATTTTAGGTTATCTAAAATATAAAAGTATAACAATGTGTATTTGCATAAAACCTTTTTTTTTTTAAATCTTGTGTCTAATTTGTATGAATTACCTGCTGTTAAAGATGTATCAATCAGAAAAATATAACTCAGCCTGCAGTAAAATTTGTCTCTGCCTTTATTTTTTTAGTCTTGTTATTCACCTTATAACACATGACTGATCATGTGAAGTGTTTTATTGGACTTTCCGAAGGAATTTGCAAAGTCATTAAAATTCTAAACATGAAAATAATAACTTTTTTTTGGCCCAAAAGGGGGTGGTGGTATGATGACGGCAGATGCAGGCACATGCATCTATGGGTTAGACTGTTTTTTACCACTCAAATCATCCTAGCTTACGACCCTGACTATAAAGAATTCTCAGATCTGTGGTTTGTTCCCAAGTCTTCACTTAAAAACAAAACACTATTTCTGTTATGTTTCCTAATTTCATGATGACTATTTTAAGTGAATTTGGCACCTTATACAGAATCATAGAAAGTGTTTTTACTAAAAATGAAGTTATACAGAGTTGGGTATTAATCAAATTTTTGCAAATACTTGGCTAAGATAGTGGGAGAAACCCTGCCAGTCAGAAATTTTCATAAGAATGTATACATTACCTAAAACACTAACTGCTATGAAAATATTGTTCCTTTTTTAAAAATAAGACTGGGAAAAAGAAACAGGATGTAAAATTATTCATTCTGCACTGAATTTACCTGCAGCTGACTCAAAATAATTGAGAGATTTTTGCACAAACTATAAATATCATGTCATTTGATTGGTTAAAATCATGAGGAATCTTTCAAAGGTAGCAATGAATCGTACAGACACAAAAAATTATAGAAATGTTTGATACATCACCAATTAATATAAAAAGAAATTCCTTACATTTATGTATCGTAGAAAGGGTATTTCCCAATAACATTTTAGATCTCTTTTGGCAAGCACTCATGAACTTGTACTTATTTCACAAATAGACCTTTGGTTGCAAAAGATTTGGAGCTCAATGGAAATTTCTCATGTATGGAATTGATGAATTATGTTCTTGAAACAGACCAGATACATTTGGAAATGAAGTATTCATCCTAGGGTGAATGTGCTCTACAATAAAGTTTAATTAAACATTTGTGGAATCATATGTCCTAAACTATTCCAACAAAAAATCTATCCATACCAAAACAGCCTCTGCCATGCTTAACTGATGGCAAAAAACATTCAGGGTTGTAAGCATTTCATTTTCTCCATGCAAAAGTACACCCATTTGATGGGAAAAGTGTAAAAGATGACTTATTTGATCACATCACATCTTCCATTGTCCTTTGGTCCAATTTTAATATTATTGAAGCCATTTTTTCTTAGGTTTTTGCATTTTGAGGATTTTTTTTCTTCCAAATACAATAATAATATATTTATGTGTAGACAAATTTAATTATATAGAATAATTTATACACAAATAAATTACCTAAGGCTATACTACCCTTACAAACATAATACAATTAAAAAATATGGTATTTTAATTTTGTCCAATCCTGATACATAAGGTGCAGTGTCATTCATTTCATCTCTGTGATAATGATGACTGTAAATTATTCATTTCTCCCAATTAATGCTTCCTTTTTTGTTTTTATTTTATATTCTTCTTAGATACACCAATGTGTTAAAACTAGTCTTTTGGATAGAGTATATTTTATTTCAAAAATATGGTTTTTCCTCTTACCATTAAGTGTTAAACATGATATTACTTTATTTTTTATTACTGTAGTTATTCTGATATTGCAAGTATTCTTTATAGTTAATTTAGCCTTAAAGATTTTCTCCTTGTCAATTTCTAGACACACATACATACATCATATAAATGATTATTTACACAGAAAGGAACAGAGCAGTAAATCCCAACATGGTTGCAAGCTGCATCATCAGAATCCTATAAACCATGTGAATGAATCCTACACATACAGAATGCACAAAAAAAACATTATTTTATTTTTCTTACATATATGTAGGTAACTAGGTAGTAAAATGAAATTCATTTGATCAAACCACATCTTTATAACTTCTGAATGAAAATTAACTTTTACCTAAGGTGGAGAATCACAAACCATGTTTTTTAAAGTTATAATTATTAATAGTAAAATGCTTACTAAGATACACATAAGTATGACTATATTGTATACATGTGAATTAAACATTAAAAAAGAGGGAATACATACCACATACACACAGAAAAGACTAGGGAAAATTATACATTAATGAAGTGAAAAGAGGCAACACCAAGATATTTTAATGAAATCTGAAACGTTTACAATGGATAGGAAAAACACAAATAACTTTTGACTTGAAAAAACACAGTCAGATAAAGTATTAAATGTTTATTACAATGAATTTATATGCACACACACACACACACACATATATATATATATATATATAAATAAAACACACAAGTTTCACCTGTGGATGTGAATAACAACACACTAGAATATTATAATATTTTGTTTTTCTCTCACCTTTATTAATTTCTTCAACCAGTTTTATGACTTCAAAGATCACTCTTCAGGATATAATTTTATGGAGAATTTTATTGTCCTTTTTTGTACCTCTTACTAATAGTTTCTATGGTATCACAATTCCAATATGTTTTCAAGTAGAAACTGTTACTAAGAATTACAAAAATTACAATAAAATTCTCTGTAAAATTATATCCTAAAGAGTGACCTTAATTCATGAAACTGGTGGAAGAAATTAATATAAGAGACAGAAAACACATAAATATTTTGCGTGTGTATATATATATAGTTATGACAGCGGAAGTCACGTGATGCTAGTAACACATCATGATATTCTTGAAGGTTTGTGAATGGTCAGTTGTTTACTAGATATATGGTATTCTTGTATATAAGACCGCCAAGAAGTGACGGCAACAATGGAATTGAATTGTAGACGGACAATTGAGTCAAGCTCGTGAATTATAGCGTTTGTTTAAGTTAACTGACTGTGGGAATTAAGTGTATTGCAACGTTGTATTGAGAAAGAATAAACTAGTTTTATTTAAGGAAGGACTTGTATTGCTGAAGTTTTTCGGAAAGAATTTCTATGCAGAATTAACAAACGACCAGAGACGTAACAAATTGGTGTCAGAGAGTGGGACAAAAAAAAAAAAGAAGATGGAAACGAGAAGTGGCAAAACAAACTACAGCAGTTGTTGGAGGAAAAAGAAAAGAAACAAGAAGTGAGTTTACAGCAGTGGCAAGAAGACCTGCAACAATGGCAGCTCGAACAACAAAATCAACAAGAGAGATTACAGCAGTAATTGTTAAGTTACTGGTTAAACCATAACTTCTGAATGAAGATGAACAATTCCATAGGTAGATAATTGGACATTATTAGGTACAGTGGTACAATCACTGAAAATTGACTATTTTAGTAGATTTCTTTCTATGAAAAAAGTACTACTAAAACAGTACTGTGATGTGTTACATGTAATTTGTGAATAGGTGTGATTAATGGTTAAGTACTTTTAATCATGAAAACTATTATTGTTCCATGAAACTTATGCTGAAATATGACAAGTCTAGTAACACAACTTGTAATTCATCCAAAAAACTTAATGCTCAAATTCACACTTACACAGGATGTATACAGTCAGGGAAAATGTGGAAAAGTCAGGGATTTTTTTTGGCCAGTAATCAGTAGCAGAAATGTATTGGCTAGCTACTACATCTAGTATATAAGCTCAATGATTCATTTAAAGTAGTTAATGTGGTAATTTCTGAGCATAATTTCCTTTATATATGTATACATATTTATATAATGTGAACAGTCAAGGAAAACTTAGAAAAAGTCATTGAATTTATTTTTTAGTTCTGTGTACACCCTGCCACATAGATAAATTCCTAACACTAATAAAACATTTTCACAGATATTTAATATTCAACTTAAAGGAACAGAATAAGGGCTAATGTAAAAAGTCAAATCTTTAAAATAATTAAAAATAAAGCAATATTATGAAAGTGTGCATTTCTAGGAAGTATGACAATTTGAGTATTAAAAATAATAACAGTTGTTTACCCTATAAAAAATGTTAATCTGTATTTAATTGATTTACTTGGACTATTCACTATTACTAGAACTGTAATTAAGGTTGATGTATGCAGAAAATAAAGGGAATTTTAAGTGTTGTAAACACCATTATATACAAACTTGAAAGCAAATTTAAAAAAAAAGGAATCATACATATGGGAAGCAGAATGTACAAACAGGTTGTAAACCTTTAGGAAATCTGGAGGACTGAGTGTGTTTGTGTTAATGTAACTGAACCAAAGCCATTTTTAATGAAGTTTTCAATAGACATGCACTTTTGTGTAGCAGTTTCTCAACAGTGGTGAATAAAAACAACATTCCTCTCTCAGTGATTGTAATGCTAGCATCAGAGATAGTACACATAAGATACTAATCTCTTTAACATCCTCTGATGTGGTGTTGAGACAGAATTGGCTTTAAACTCAAACAAGATCTGTTGATAATACTCATTAAACCATAATTAATACTACATATTTCATAATCATCACACTAGCACTTTACTGAACTTTAAGGTGGAGGATGGCTAACATTAAAGTGTTCATGTTGACTCTACAATACAATCATTGGATCCTGATCAAATTTTTAGTTACACGCTGTGTGCATCTGTGTAACTATTCTGTCATCCTGCATACCTGAGAGATCTGAGTGGTAATGGTAAGTAACACATCTTACACTGATGATATTAAAATATTGTTACAAAACATAATTCGAAAATATAACTGATAAATATGTTGGGGGCTTATTTCTTATAACTGTTTTGGCAGTATAAATGCCATTCATATCTGTTAGTAAATAACTATTTCAGATGAAGATGGCAGGCTATTGATCACTAACAATATCCCACAAGCCTGTTAATCATGTGCTTAACACAACAAAGCAGTTACTGGTTTCTATTTTTTATATGTAAAACTGTAATACATAGACACATTTTAAAGGAAAGCAGGAAGGTGAGTGGAGTATGGGAAACATGCATGTTTGATAAAAGTAAGTAATTAAACCAAATTAATGATGAAAAAAAAAGGCAGAAGTGCTTTTGTTTGAATTATTTAGGAAGATCCTGCTTGAAAAACTTTACTAGTCTATTGAATCAATACTATAAATTAAGGTTAATTAATGGTCCACCATCATATGTTTCTGTTTACTTTCACAAACTGGCACATTGTTGACCTACATAAACTAGTCTGTAATATCCCTCTTTGCCATTTCAACAATGACAAACCAAATTTGTCAAACAGGGATCAATTAATCAAATCATAGAAAAAGTGTCACCTATAATAATAGCCCAGGTGATGATGCATAGATGGCAAGTGTAATTTTATTTCAGAGAAGGCTTATTTGATAAAAGGTTCAAGTCATTATTAAGAACATCTTTTCATATTTACCTGCAATCTTTTTTAACAGAATTATGTGTCAATATGATAATCACTGTGCAATTATATAAATGCTACAGTATATAAATCTATTGTTTTAAACACATTAACATGCATATGACAAATATGTGAGATATGATTCTGGGTTTAGCAGTGATTTTTTTTGCTTACACTAATTTTTTTTTGCACCTTTATAAAAAAAATTCATTGGGGAAGACACTGGTCCCCTCTAGCTCTGCTGCCTATGTGATGGCACCCAATTAATCACCCTACTAATTTTAATGATAATAAATTTTCCACAAAAAATACATAAAAGCAGAAAATGCTCATATTTATATATTATTCATTATTCAGTAACAGTCTATGTAATGGAACAGTCCAAATATATTGCTGAAAATAAAAACTTGAAGTTATAAATTCTAGTATACATATTTGAAACTGAATGATGCAACACATATATCTTTCACCTTAATTGTTCAGGAAGAATTCATAAATAGATTAGGTAACGAAATGCATCAGTAGTACCTTTTGGAAGTTCACTCAAAGTTAGCTAAAAATTATATTGTTTTGAAAAGTATTAAAAATACATAATTTTCAGACTAAATATACATGAAACAGAATAAATAACTTACCCATTCTAACTGCATTATTTGAAAGAGTATTCTCAAAATTGGATAATGGGGCTTTCTGATCTGAGGCTCCATACTCAGCATTATACATTCCATAACTAGACATTATGGGTGAAATATTGGGCTGAAAAATGAACAATAAAAGTTTAAAAACACATAAGTTTATTTAGGTTTAAAATAAACCAATAAAACTGATTTATAATACATCAACAAGTATTTGCACTCACTAATGTATATTTCATTTCAATGAAACATCCACACAGCAGTCAGATCTATTAACGTTGAAAACTAAAGGAGAATGGCAAATACTTGCTGCAGTGAAATATTTCTGGACTAAAAATGAATCAGTAGGAAAGTGTTTTATCATAACCATGTTTACAACTGGTTATCAAATGAAATAACCCTCATCAATAATTTCGAGATTTTACATAAAGCAATGTACACTGAGTGGTCACAAGTAAATAGACACCAACTTTTTCGTCATTTAA
>NW_013666782.1:49160-64621 GCF_000517525.1 Limulus polyphemus
TGACCGTCTTATATGTACAAGGATACCGAAATCTAGTAAACGCTCGAGCATTCACGAACCTTCGAGAATATGACGTGTTACTAGCGTCACGTGACCCCCAATGTCGTAACAGTATTTACACACACAAAGATGTAGAAAAATAAACTACTTACAGAAGTTGTTAGGACAAATAAAAGAATTTATGGAACTACAAAATTGGATCAAATAAATATATGAAAAAATAAAAAAAACAATGTAAAATTAATGAAAAGTCAACTTGTGAAAGAAACAAAGGAACCAATAAGCTGAGGCCATCACAAGCTTTTGAAACAAGTTATTTTCAAGTGTGATGAAAACAGTTTTGAAGTTTAATTTTATAAACACTACTGTATAAATAAGGATGTATTTAACTAATTTTCAATCATAAAACTTAGCGAGCTGTCAAAGGTTGTGGGTATTAAGTTTGAATATTAATTATGAGCACATAATTAGCTTCATAAAAGAAATAGAAATATTTTAACTCGTATATCTATTTTATGAGTACATTTATGTCAGTAATATAAAACTTCTATAAAACTACTTCAAAATATTCTTTAAACATCATTGTTGTAAAAAAAAAGTTCAATTGTTTTGTTTATAGGAATTCTGAAACTAAGAGATAAAATATTATTAAACCTTGTATAAGATACTGACAAGTCCTAACTGATTTAGAATAATGCACTAAGTTTGGTCACTCTTACACGTACTTTAGTTTATACATGTATCATGTGACACTAACAGGTAGCAGGGCACTGGAAATAATGCAGAGATGAGCTAGTTAAAATATTTGAGCTACCATCCACGCACAATAATTTTTCAGCCAAACCGTGTTCTTTAACTTAACAATCTTATGAAAAAAGTACAAAGTCTAAATAAATGTTTTGCTCGGCTAGCTTACATGGAGGTATGATGAATCTCAACGTGATTATTACTATTAGAACTGCAGTATACTTTCATGATCTCATCAAATACAATTGTAGGTCTTGTTACCAGTTTTGGATACTTTAACTACTGTAGCTGACATATTTGATTCTCATTGATAATGACAGTATTTTACACAAATATCCAGCTATTATTATTTGTTCCATAAGGCGATATTGAATCTTGCAAGTTTTTAATTTTGGTATATTTGTAGTGTTTGGCCTACAGTAAGAATCCTACTATAATTTGAGAGAAGTTTGCTTGTACTCTAACTCCTCCTAGACTTTTTCATTTGGATCTGTCCAATATGGTTTAATCAACTAGAAATTATTTCTTTTAAAAATTGCATCGATTTCATAACTCCAGTGCTGGTAAAATATAGATCAGTCAGTGAGATATACATGTTCTATGTACTTTCAATCATTACTGACATATTTGGGACAAAAACAGAAACACTATTTATATTCATAACTGGTGAAACATTAATTATACAACTGCATTTTATTTTCAAATCCCATCAATCATTTGAGGGATTTCTTTTTCATACATTGTTTATACATACTTTCAAGATTAACAAACTTATATTAAGTGAGAAGTTTTTAAATTTAAATCAGGTTACTTATTGCTTTTTGATTGCCCCCCCCCCCGCAGTGGGACAGCGGTATGTCTGCGGACTTACAACGCTAGAATCCGGGTTTCGATACCCGTAGTGGGCAGAGCACAGATAGCCCAATGTGTAGCTTTGTGCTTAATTACAAATAAACAAAGCTTTCTGGTTAAAAAAAATCTTAATTAATCAAGCCCAGTGGACATGAATAATTTCATTCTTATGTATTTTTAGTCTTTGTATTACCAGTTGCATATGTCGGTTAAAACAAACAAATGTTTGTTTTAATTATTACTTCCGTATCCAATCATAAAACTAGAATAACATTACCTACACCTACATTCGTGTACATAATATAATAAATCTGTTGTAATTTCCCACAGTTTATTGTGTAGTAATTTATTTTTATTTCATTATTGTATGTCATTCCTCTGCTGAAATATCGAATTTCAAAAGATTTTTGGGGCTCGGGGCAATAGAGGGAAACATGGGTCGGATTCTTGGGGGCTTTTGATTTGTTAAACAGTATGTTTTATAAAACTTTCAGATGATATCAAGTCAAATGTACTTTTTAATATATTTAATATTTTTTCTTGAATAAGTCATGCTATGATTCGTGAAAAATATTATTAGTTATAACAAGTAACATAATCCAATGCTGCCTGTCTCGTGGTAAATTTAGTTATACAATCTAGTATGTTCTTCTTCCTACTTTAATTTCATAGTAATTTTAATACAGATCGTTAAGTTACAGTTCTTACTTCGACTTTAACAGCTGACAGCTCACAAAACGTGTTACAAACTTTCAGTAAATTGCCCAATCCGATTTGATAGAGAATAAAAGCAATAATCCTTTCCCAGTGATCGTAACGCTGACATCAGGTATGTTGTAAACACTATTATCTACAAATATGAGAGAGGATTTTTCAGAAAAATCTGAATCATGTAGAATATAAACAACTTTCAGTGCCCAGATTCCAAACTTTCAGGAAATCTGGCATATCTGTGTGAATGTAATTGAACCAAAGCTTGTGTTAATAAACGGTTAAATTTTAGTGTTGTTCTAGGTGATCTACACAAAGATAATGTAACTGTGTCTGTAATATAGCAGATATAATATAACCAAAGGGCGCAAAGCCATGTCATCTTTATAAAATATTTGTTCTAAAATATACACACACACACAAAAATTACTTTAATTTGGTTCCTTTTTATGCTCTATTTTGAACTCTTTTAGCTGATGCAGAAACAATGATGTATGGGCACTTTATCAAAAATTCGATAATCCCACAGCAACAGTTTATTCTTGTAAGATCTCAGATATAACTTAATTTAGAAACTCAGTTTTGCACGGAAGTCGATGTTCACATTCTTTCAGCATTACCTTATCATCTTGGGTGGGCTATTTTCTATTACCATACATTTTACTGGGAATCGTTTTACTGAGATTTAATGCTAATATAATATGTTAAAGAACTGCTAACGCTTTAAAGAAAAAATACTAATCATGTTATATTCCTTTAACTCCTCCTAAATCACTTACACGCTAAAAATTGGGTTACGATACCAGTGGTGGGCACAGCCCAGATAGCCTATTCTGTAGCTTTGCGCTTAAACACAAGAAAAAATATTCATTAGATTTGGTTATGGAGTCGAACTCTCTGCGGTGCTTCTTTATTTAGTTGAAAACTATTTTTTTTATGGTTTGAAATTGAAGTATTTTTCAGTTTTACTTCCATGTATATATAAACATTCATCAGACTAAAAGCATCTCCATAGAACTTAATTTCCGTTACAATTATATCTAAATTGTGTTGATGTGTCAGTAACGTCCAGTGGCTATTTATACCTTGTGTATTAATTGTAATTTGCCCGCTCTTCACTAGCCAGTTACTTCTTAATTCTAATTAATCTTTCCCAGTACAGATAACCAAGCACTGAAAGACAAAAATACCTAAACACTATACAATTTCTCCTATTTTGCTAAAAATGAAGAAGAGAAGAAATCAAAATCCAAACTTTATAACTATAAAACAACAAGAAGTACAATGATTGCCATTATCTACTTCTATGTTGAGAAGTACATACCACACGAAACAAGAAACTACGTTATTATCTCTCGTTTATCAACAGTGTAATGTGGGAAATAAAAATCTTTTGTTACCGTTATTTTCTGATCATGTTGGTGATATAATTGATTGTATGGCGTGATTGATCGTACTTTGACATAAATGAATAGATGAAAGCTATGTGACTGTACATGTATGTCTTTGTACATTTTCACGTCTTTTGTATTAGTATACTTACTTTAGTCTACGTCCATTCATCATAGTTTGACGGGTTTATTCTCTGTTGTTTACTGAATTACCTGAATAGAATAACGTAGCAATTAACTTGTTATACATTATAATATACAAAATACACGCAACCATAAAAATATGTGGAATATTTACTTTCATAATATAAAACGTAGCTATAATAGTCAAGAAGTTACTAAATTGAATGAAATAGTATTAAAAAATAAAAGCAGTATTAAAGACAAAAACTAAAATACATACTTTAGGAAAACATTATAACAAAACATATAGAGCAGGGTACAAACAATATGATCTATATTAGATTGACCTTCATATAAAAGCTTTTTTGAAACGTAGGTTAATTAAAGAAGTTCTGGCAATGATCAATATTATTCATTTTTGTTAATGTTATATGATATTTAAAGTATGGTTGTCTGATATGTTAAGTTAAACCGTTTCTATCCAAAACAGAAAACAAAGGATTTTGAAACATTTGTTTCTGTGTCAATGTAGGTGATAAGATACAAATAGTAAATGCTTACTAAGAACGATTAGCTTATATTCAGATTTTAATATTTACGATATATATATATATATAAACAGCGGACTAGTAATCCATGAGTAATACTAACATGAAAAGCACCGAGGCCAGATAATTTAATATGTGATAACATTCACATCATTGTGAACTTGTCGATGAGAAGCAAGACGAAACATATACCACGTATGATCATAAACAATAGTAAATTTCAAAATCTAGTTTATTAATCTTTACTATAGATATATATTATCTTGTAACTTATTATGAACTGAAAGGAATATGCTTATAACGTAACATAAGAAGATAACGAGGAAAGATTTAAATATTAACTGACAAAGAAGTTGAGCAAAGTTAGCAGAGTTAGTTATCACATACTCAGGAGAATCTAATGAAAAATAAAGTACACCGAACAAATGCTTTGAACGTGTATAGGACTCAACATCTAAATCAAGTGAATACAGTGAAAAAATTGCCTCATAAATTTTTGGTGAGTTGCAAAGCAAGACGTATAACACTATTTAATATTCTGTGACTTTGACATATATTTTAAATTGTTTTTTGAGACTCTTATAAATCTTACTGGCTACGAGTAAGTAAGAGGTTATATTTTCAGATCGGATTGTTTTAGAAACAACAGCAGTACTTTAACTTGTTGGACGTTTCTGTAAATATAGTTGACTTAAAACTCTGAGAAACAATGTATTCTGAAAGAAAAACTACATAAGTTCTAAGATTTTGAAATACATCGGGTTGTTCCTTGTGTTACTTGAATCAGTGTTGTGGTATATTCCAAGTTTTTAATGAAATATATTTAGTTACCTTAGCAATTCTTTTCTGCAATCAGCTAAATGGTAAACTATTCTTTACAGCATGGCAAATTGATTGACAAGTAATCTAATGTAATAAATGTAAATGTCATTCTCGAACGAAAAATAAAACCATGAGCCATATAAATAATTGTTAGATGTTTCTACTGGTTTATATAATATTTAAGACGTTATGTTTATGTTTCAAGATAAATTTTAACTAATGTTCAATAATATTACAATTCTCTCGAACTCACTGCAATCTATTTGATTCATTATGTCGTAGGAATTTGTTAAAAAGTTAGTGCAGAGTAAACATTCAAGCAATACAGTTTCAGCCTGTAGGCTTAAATATCAATCAGAGTCAAATCTCACAGCATAAAATTTTGTTTAATCCATACAAAGCCATTAAAGAGATACACACACACTCTCACTGCTAGTGGTGTTGTTGGCCATTAACTTAAGAACACCTGACGAGGCTGGGCCTGCTTAGCATCGAAGCAAAATTTTCACACGTGAAGCTTTGTATGCCATATCTATCACATTTGGCAAATGTAGTAATTAGTGTGTAAGAAATATCATGTATTGAATCTTGCTAATACTGTAAATAACTAAGATATGCAATGAATGAGTTACTATAAATTACAGAAACAATAACAAACTTACGCCTCATTTTGTATAGGGCAAATTCCACCTAAATGTCCATAGAACAACAACACAGTCTGTAAATATATGACCGCTAATGCATCTAGTTTAGTTCCACACGTCTCAATCCACCACAGCGTTTTAGGTTGAAAGGGGGAGCTTTTAAAGGGAACAAACCAAAGGTGACCAGGTTCTTAAAAGTAGAAGGATAATCTAAGGAAAGTTAGGATAGAATTTGAGGAAAGTCAAAGATAAGAGATGCAGTTTGAATATTTATGATGTTTTACATGCTTAGCCCAGCGCTAGAGTATATATGTATAGTCAGGACAAAAAACGTTTTTTTAAATTCTTTGTTAATTATATGATCTATACAAAGTCAACGAATACACCGTAAGTGAACGATTAACTCAGCTTAACTGTTGGTGGCGCTGAATAAAATGATGAGCATGAAAGGTTAAATGCTTAGGTTTGTGTTGGAATATATTCGTCTAAGATGAAGAAACTATTTTATGTTCTATATTGACCGTGCTAATTAATCGATTATACGGAGTCAAAAACTACACCGTGGAAAAAACTGACTTAGCATAATTTATGCTAGAGCTAAGTAAGATGATAACTTTGAAAAGTGGATTGTTTAGTTTAGTGTTAGGTTATGTAAGGCAAGGATAAAGAAAGTTATGCATAATCCGTATCATTATGCTAATTTATAAAATCCATTCTCACAGTATCGTTTTTAACGTTGTATGAAAAGTGGTAATTCTCCCAATATTATACATTTTAGTTATAAGAAAAATGATGCACGTAATTTGTTGAAATAAAAACCTCTACATCAAAGTTTATATGCCAGTGTTCGAGCTCTCTCTCTATAAATTCTTTCAAATTACAATAACTTCTAGCAAATCTAAGGAGCTATGATTGGTAAACGTTATAGCATATATTTTTTTAAATGTTTGTGTTTGAAAATGAGAAATTTATAACTTTAAAATTTAAATCTGACACGTCTAGAGAGATAGTACTCAAATTCTGTTGTTTCTCAACTGTGTATTATACTCAACAATGCTAAATTAACCCAATGAAACATCATATAATTTATAGTCTTATTTTCTTATTAAAGCTCTAGCTACTGTTAAACAACAAAAAAAAGGCAGCAGATTTATTTCTTGCTGTAGTTAAATATCAGTACATAATAACACAAGTTCTTAAGAAAGGCTACTATAAAGCTTTACAAACGAACTGAGCATGCATATATAGTGATGACATAGTGGTACCAAACCTACCAAGTTTTTCAGACATAGCTAAGCATATCTACCCGACAGATCTAGTACTTCAAAAAGTTCAACGCATACAAATGAAGTACACTACTTCGATTTAAACATTGTTTTTTTATTGATCAAACATCTTCCTTCAAAGTTTACAACAAAAATAGGGTTTGAGCTTTGCTAGAGCCTCTGCTATACACCAGAATGTCTTCAGCAAAGGTTAGCACATGATGTATCTTTTGGTAGTTAAAGCAGCATTACCCATCTTATACAGATTCCTATTATGATCATTTTGTAGGCAATAATGTGCAGTTGGACTCTATTGCAGTCATTTTCCAGATCTAAATCTACTGCCAAGGTTTTTGCCAGTTTCATAGTATTATATTTTATCAGCTAAAAATTCAGTATTGTTTATTAATTTCATACCTCGTCCTTTAGAAATTCAACGCCTTCAAAAAGCACAGGCAATACTTGCCTCCTCTGCCTGTGCTAAACCATGCCTCATCTGCATTAATTCAGCTTCCAGTACGTTATTTTTTCAGATTAAATGTCTAAATTGTATACAAGAAGTTTAAACACGAGACTTCGGGAACATAAACTTAAACCATCTTATGTATTTAAAAATTTTATATGCGTTTTGATTGAGAAAATCTTTAATATAGTTGAAACTATTAAAATTTTGACCTACGAAAAAAGATGTGTAAAGAAAAATCAAATAACCTCAGTTAATAGAGTATCAATAAAAATGTCAGCTTATTTCTATGCTTTTTAATAAGTTTAATTAAAGCAATATATTTACCCCTTTATAACAACAAATGAGCACTATCGCTCAATCTCTCGATAACAAGATACAACCATCTGTTAGGAAAATAAACAAATGGTGCTATAACACAGGAATGATCAACAATCTTGTCAAAGCCACAGCCATGTTCCGGACATTCAACAATAGACATGTTCATGAGAACAGATCATCATTTGTGGTCACTGATATTCCTCTTGAAGAAACACTGATGTATAAAAAAGGGTAACCACTGACAACTCAACTTAATCAGCCTCAGAACAGCATGATAACTGGATTCACCTAAGGCATCAGTACACTGGAGGGTACAGGAGGAAGTAGAATTGAAGAAAGTCACCTGCTTATTCCATCAGTATGAGCGCTACACAGTTAGATAAGATTGGAAAGATACAAAACATCTGATTAAGACTGGTCATGAGATGTACTACAGCCACTACCATCAAGGCCCTTTACCTCATAACCCTCAGCACCATCACCGACTACAAGCAACATTCTTCAGTAGGATCTTGCACTGTAAAAACCTTGGATTTTATCATTGTGCCACTGCCCTTTTTAATTGGGACATTCCAGCTTTTCAATTACCTGCGGTCACAAACCAAGAAGGGAATTGCCTAAAAGACACCTTAGAAGACAGTCATGTGTAAACAGGTGCTTTACAAATACGACTGAATTATTGATTACTACCAGCTCTCAGTTCTTTACATGTAGGATAAACATCTGGCACCACTCGGATCTAAGGACATAAGCCTAGACAGAAAATGTAGAATTTGGGTAGAGAGAGTGAAGCAGGAAAAGCTTTTCAGCACCTACGTGAAGACCACGATGGACAGTCGTTTGTCGTCACAGCCACAAATTGTTCATAACCATGGATAGCAAGATAACTTGTTGGGCATTCACCATCTCGCATAGCATAATTTTACTTGAGGCTGGGGTGCATTCAGACTTCACAAGGATGGAGGTGGAAGCTAGAAAGCAATATTTGCTCTCTATTGCAGAAAGCAGTGAACCGCAAATAAACAGTACCACCAAAAAGAAGATTAACAGAAAAATAAGATTATCACCTCGATGTATATGCCAGGCTATGCATAAGTAAAGCTAAACAAAGGAGCTGACAAGCTCGCAAGAAAAGTTCCTATATCAAATCCTGCACAACTGTACAGGTAGGATATTGAACTCTTCTGTACTTGGAAGTCAATAACGGCAACCATAGTGAGACTTCATCACCATTCAGAGGGAATGAAACTGCTGGAAAGAAAGTAACATATGGTGTAGCTAGAAAAAACAAAAAAGGGGGATCAAGAGAGTACAACCTGAAGACTACTAGTAACATCAGTAAATGACCCATCTTATAAGGAGCGGTGTTTGTCTTGAGATTGTAATCTAGTATCTAACTGAACTTGAGAATATGACTTACTGCTATAAATTGACAACGTAGCAGATTTGTTGACTTCTACATGTGAAAAGATAAACTGTGGAGTAAAGTGAAATTAGTTTAAGCCCTTCTGTATTAAAATTACAACGCTAGAAACCGAGTTTCGATACCCGTGGTGGGCATCTCACAGATAGCCCTTTGTGTAACTTTGTGCTTAGCTACAAACAAACAAACTGTATTAAAATATTTTGATTCATGTTACACAAATTAGCTAAGTATAAATTTGTTTGTTTGTTTTGAATTTCGCGCAAAGCTACACGAGGGCTATCTGCGTTAGCCGTTCCTATTTAGCAATGTAAGACTAGAGGGAAGGCAGCTAGTCATCACCACCTACCGCCAACTCTTCAGCTACTCTTTTACCAACGAATAGTGGGATTGACCGTCACTTTATAACGCCCCCACGGCTGAAAGGGCGAGCACGTTTGGTGTGACGGGGATTCGAACTCGCGACCCGCAGATTGCGAGTCGAGCGTCCTAACCACCTGGCCATGCCGGGTCTCTAAGTATAAGTGAAAATTATTGTAAGTCACAATTTTCTTATAAAATACAGGTGCATGGTGAAAATAGATTTTGCATACAATATTTTCATTCAAAGTGGACAGCATAGACTTCTACCCCTTCACTAGTCGGAACTACTATTAGAAAAAAATACTTCTGAAAATTTGAAATTTATAATTTATTTAATTCTAATTTTATGACTAATATAAAAAAAAATGGTTGGTAATTCTAAGTTTTCGTCAAACCTTTCCCTTAAAGGATGTTGAATGAATCTTGAAAGATGAGCTCTTTTTAGAATCTCTTTCTAGACTGTTAAGATACTAACAGATTTTCACTGAAATGTTGAAAGTAATGAGAAGAAACCGAGAAGATGATATTACGTTAAAAGTGATAGATAACTTTTGCTTATTCTATACTTCAGCTGAAACCTTACAATTGCTGGTCAGTCGCGTTCCCTCACTACTTGTAGAAGATACGCCTGCAGTTTCTCGTATAAACGAGTATATTGATGTTAGTGTAATTTTGCATTCGAAATTTAAATCAACTAGGAGTCGTTGTTTTATCTTTATTGTAAAACAGATGTTTACTGGAATTTAACTAGGACTTTAGAAATAAAAGTATTGAAGTAGAATACTCTAAGCGTTTCTGTACATGGTAAGGCTTGTGTCTTGTGAATTTCATAGGTACTTCAGTAAAGTCCCCCAGTGGGATAGCAGTAAGTTTTCGGACTTGCAATGTTAAAATCCGGAGTTCGATTCCCCGCTCTAAAACAACCAAACCAATTATTTAGTAAATGCGCAATGTTTTGAACCACACCTTTCTATGTAATATATATTCATCTCAACATCTATAATACACCAAATATAGGATGCCTTATCAAAACTAATTTTAAAAATGCAACATTGTCCTCCTTCTATGACTTCAACCCCTTAAAAAAAACCTTCTTCTATTACACAGGTTGAGTTTTCTGCCTTAAAAAAAACTTGCCAGTAACCGAAACTTTTGTTATCCGGCCAGTTAAAGGTGCAGGTATCATCATTTCAAACCGATCATGATCATATATCCAAAATGGAAGATAATTTATCCTACAGATTCCCACACAAAGAAGGTTTACCCCTCGGACCTATTATACCTACTCTTGGTTCCCACACCTACAAACTTGCTAAATATCTTGACCTGCATTAAGCTCACTACCTAAGAAGGAATTTACTGTTAAAGATTTTTTTACTTTGCTCAAGAGATATCTAAGTTTCCTAATGCAGACCAATTCGTTACAGCCAGCTTTGATATTCAGTCCTCGTTCACTAACATCCCACTTGAGGAAACATTAAAAATAATTAGTAAACAGTTATTCCCTACCAAAAATGCTCCGCACTCTAACTTGAACGAAAAAGAATCATTCGAAAAGTTTCTTAAATTGGCCCTCAAGGACAATCACTTCGTTTTTAATGGTGATAGACGGAGTGGCGATGGGATCACCTCTAGGTCCGACCCTTGCAAATGTTTTTTTATGTTATTACGAACGTCAATGGATGGATAATTGCCCCCCTTTATAACAAACCAGTATTATATAGAAGGTACGTTGATGATACTTTTCTACTCTTTTACAACACTGATCACACCAAGAAGTTTTTACAACACCTAAACTCACAACATGTATAAACTTTACATGTAAGATGGAAGAAAAAATAACTGAGGTTTTTTAGACGTTCAAATAAACAAAATAAACAATCTCTTTGCCACATCTATTTACCGTAAGAAAACATTTACTGGTTTATACACTCGTCTCGACAGTTTCATACCAGACTCCTTCTAAATCTTATAAACATACTGTATAATATCTGTTCTGACTACTTCTGTCTTTACTCAGAAATTTCAAAAATTCATGACATATTACAAAGTATTAGTCATCCCCTTAATTTCTTACACTATATCACACGGAAATTTTTAACAAATAAAATAGAACTACCAAAAAAGCCACACACTGGCTGAAAATATGCATTAGTTTTTATCATTCCTTTCATTGGCGAACAAAGTTTTAAGGCCCGGCATTGCAAAGTGGTTAGGACGCTCGACTCGCAATCTGCGGGGCGCGAGTTCGAATTCCCATCCCATCAAACATGCTCGCTCTTTCAGCCTTGGGGTCTTTATTATGTGACGGTCAATCCCACTATTCTTTAGTAAAAGAGTTGGCGGTGGGTGGTGATGAGTAGCTGCCTTCCCTCTAGTCTTACACTGCTAAATTAGGGAATGCTAGCGCAGATAGCCCTCGTGTAGCTTTGCGCGAAAATCAAAAACAAACAAACAAAGTTTTAAACTCAAATATCAAATTAAAAAATAATCAAAACATATTACCCACAAATGAAGCTACGTTTAGTATTTACGTCAACATTTAGAATTAAAAATATGTTTAGAAACAAAGACACTCTACCCATTTCTAATGCACTCGTGGGTCGTATACGAATACACTTATAGTAGCTGGTAAAAACTACACGTCACTTACAACTACGTGCAATAAGCGGATATAAGCTAACTAATCCACCCAAGTCTTGTATCTGGTTGTACAGTGAGAATAACAACCACCCCATACTTCTAGAAAACTTTAATATTATTAACTCCGGAACCACACATTACAAACTCTTTATTAAAGAAAGCCTCTCCATTTTCAATGATCACCCAACACTAAATAATAACATAATAAATTATGGACGGCTAGCTTTGCGCGAAATTCAAAACAAACTTACCAATGTTATTTATTAAACATGTGTATGCTGCACGTTTTATCGTGCATTCCATTATATTGTCACCGTTTGAATCTGTTCTTTCTAAACTTCAGATTAAAATCGAAAACTCGCTCTATGCTCATGATTTTTTGTGTAGTTCAAATATTATGAACTAACTTTTCTTTGAGATACTAACGCTGATGATGGAATTTAATAAGAAAATTCCGAAACGTCCGTATTAAATACGTTTTTGATATTACCGTGTTTTTAATATTTATTATAAAACATGGAAGAATTTTTTCGTGTTTGATTTGATTCAGGAAATATGTAAACATGACTTTACACATGGAACGTAAACTGCAAAAAGATTTTGTAAAAATACGATATTGTTGTAACGTTTTATGATGTTTCTTATTGGATAATAACCGTTGAATGAGATGACGTATAAACCTTTGTATTTAGACTTCGGCAGTATTATTGAGTATTACTTCCAAAATAGGCGTTTGGTTTGCAGTTTAAACAAAGTGTTTATCTTATTTGTGTGAACATATAAAGAGATGTAAGTGTAAGTAAATTATCATTACTTTATGATATTTTAAACAACTTAAACCTAAACTATACATAGTACTCGTAGATTTATGTGGGTAATATACGTCATGTGGTTATTAAGTGTAAGTAAATTATCATTACTTTATGATATTTTAAACAACTTGAACCTAAACTATACATAGTACTCGTAGATTTATGTGGGTAATATACGTCATGTGGTTATTAAGTGTAAGTAAATTACCATTACTTTATGATATTTTAAACAACTTAAACCTAAACTATACATAGTACTCGTAGATTTATGTGGGTAATATACGTCATGTGGTTATTAAGTGTAAGTAAATTATCATTACTTTATGATATTTTAAACAAATTAAACCTAAACTATACATAGTACTCGTAGATTTATGTGGGTAATATACGTCATGTGGTTATTTACTTAAATAGATAATATTTTAGCATTTAATCTTTACTTAATTAACAAATGAATATCTAGTAAAATTATTGCGACGGGATTTTCAAGGTGAATCTACAATTCTATAAAATTTATAAAAGAAAATACAAACTTAGCGTGTAATACAAAACTCCTTTTTCTTCTTCTAAAATACATTTCCTCCAGGTTACTCTTCTGTTTAATAGAATTAGTGTGCTATTTGTGAAACTTCTACTGTTGTCTAATATACCTGTCCTTATAATATTACAACATCGTATAAATATTTTCCTAAACTTTTGCGAATTAAACGTTTTAAATAAAATACTTTCTAAATGCTGAGCAATAAGGCCCATAAAGTTTATCAGGAATGCTATAAACACCTATTAAATTCGAATGTCCTAAATATACGTAAAAGAAAGTTGATCATATACAGATTTCTATATTGATGTTATAAAGTCGAAAACATTCTCTTGAGTTAAGCAGAATATAACTATGATAATAAAGAGGCATAAGCGTTTACGTTAAAAATATTTTTACATTATCAGAGAATATTCCACGATCTTTTTTATTATTAGTCATATGTTATTTGCTGCCTAACATGGTATTTATAACAGTAAAAATATGGTTTTTACGCTTAGAGCAGCATTTACGAAAACATATTAACATATATTAACGTATAGAATAAAAAAAATACAAATTTAGAAATCGTACAAAATATGTAACAAGTTAAAAATGAATGAAATAGAAATAAAATGTGCTAACAATTTTACGGACAAAGAAGAAGCAGAAATAAAAAAATAAGCTTTCTTGTAGGCCTTTTTATAATTTAATAGATATATTACTGAAAGCCTGCTTGTTTTGTTTGAATTAAGAACAAAGCTATACAGTTATATGTCTAACTATTCCTGTTTGCTCGGCCTATTATATATATTATGGTAACTGGTGTACAGAACTAGAGATGACCGAGAATACGGAGCAATGATTTTATTTGGTTGAGTTGATGGACACCTCGAAACAAAAGTCTGTTCTCTTACAGCTTTTCCGGCCTGCATTTTTACGTGACAGCCGCCAAAAACCTTTAGACGATTTTTACTACGCTTTCTCTCAATCACATCATTATCTGTATAAGAAGGAAACTAGGAGAGGATGACAATAATAGCTGTGTTAGCCAATAGTTCCGGCTACTTTTGGCAAGTAGCCAGAACTCTGGTTTCTTTGCGTGGCCACATGCATATCGAGATGACGGTCAGGAAGGTTTAGGGGAAACAGGGCAACTTCCAATATCAAATTAAAAAATATATTTTACTGCTTGTGAAGATTTACATAAAAAATAAAGATTCGCTTAAGTAAACGTAGTGTTTCCTAGAGAAATAAGGACAGAATAGGATATTAAGTATATGTATATACTTGTATATTTTAGTCCATTTACTTACTCGCATTGACCCTCTTCACAGCATGTTGTTAACTACAGATTATTTCACTAGTTAAAAATGATTTATCAAGTATATTTATAATCATCATCTTGCAAAAACATTGTATCACAGGGAAATGCTGGTGCTAAAAGAAAGGTCACTATTTCTAAGTATCTTAATATTAGAATATTTAATCTCAGGGTGTGAATGAAATGCTTTAATGTGCTATCAGTTTCTTGTGAATGCTTGAAAACTCTACTGTTAGAGTTTTTCAATTAGATAGGTGAACGAAACCTTTTATTAGCAGTATCCACTGATTATTTCACTATGTATGAAGTTTGTTTTTTAATTAAAGATCTTGATAGTAGTAGACGACTCATTCTAGTAGCTTACGTATAAATGAACAACGTGTTTCATTAAAACGTATTAGTAGCTGCGCTGTTGGAAGGTTGAATAATTATATGGATGTTGTTATAGGTGATGCAGATAAATATTTTAATATTCAATTCGGATTTAATTTG
>NW_013666782.1:65621-69514 GCF_000517525.1 Limulus polyphemus
GACTATTATATGGATGTTGTTATAGGTGATGCAGATAAATATTTTAATATTCAATTCGGATTTAATTTGAATATTACATCGACTGATTTCAGGAACGTTTCTGAAGGCCATATAGCGACACGTTCAGTGCAGTTTATTAACCAAATTCAAATATATTTCTATGTTTATTGATAGATGTAATTTTTTTAAGTATACCTCATGCATGAATGATAACAAAACGATAGTGTAACTGTCATGAAAGTATTTTAAGCCTAATAATGCGTACAGACAATTAATAAAGCCAAGCATCCCGACAACGCCAAGGAAATTATATTAAGTAGAATGTTCATTACGAGGGAGAAAAAAAAAAAGGCTTGTTTCGCTGATGTTTGATCACCATGGTAACAAAAGACTTGTATAATTAATACGGCTGAGATAGCAAAATTAATTACATTCTTTTTGATATTTCATCAGAAGATCCTTCTGTTAGGATACTACCATGTTCTTTATTATCAGGATGGCGTTCAGCTAAAGTATGTCCCTGCTTTGTATCATCAATAAGACCGTATTTATAGCTATACAAAGTAACGTTTACCATGTATCTACGTGAAGAATCAAACCCCGGAGTTTAGCGTTGTAAGTCGAAAAGCTTATCGCTCACTCACTGGAGAACTCGTTATTACTAGGATATCATTGAACAGGTTCTTGATATATATAATCAGAAGAACATTCGAGCTACGGTATGTTCATACATTGTACCACAACGAGAGCTTTCGGCTCGGGTATGTCTATACCTTGTATCACCAGGAGGGCTTTTGGCTAGAGTATCTCCATACCTTGTATCATTAGGAGGGCTTTTGGCTCAGGTATGTCTTTATCTTGAATCGCCAGAAGGGCTTTCGGCTCGGGTACGTCTATACCTTGCATCGCCAGAAGGGCTTTTGGCTAGAGTATCTCCATACCCTGTATCACTAGGAGGGCTTTTGGCTAGAGTATCTCCATAACTTGCATCACTAGGAGGGCTTTTGGCTAGAGTATCTCCATATCTTGCATCACTAGGAGGGTTTTTGGCTAGAGTATTTCCATATCTTGCATCACTAGGAGGGTTTTCGGATAGAGTATTTCTGTACCTTGTATCACCAGGAGGGTTTTCGGATAGTGTATTTCTGTACCTTGTATCACCAGGAGGGTTTTCGGTTAGAGTATTTCCGTATCTTGTATCACCAGGAGGGTTTTCGAATAGAGTATTTCTGTACCTTGTATCACCAGGAGGGTTTTCGGCTAACATCCCCGCATCTTGTATCACCAGGAGGGTTTTCGGCTAGAATATTTCCGTACCTTGTATCACCAGGAGGGTTTTAGGATACAGTATTTCCGTACCTTGTATCATCAGGAGGGTTTTCGGCTAATATCCCCGCACCTTGTATCACCAGGAGGGTTTTCGGTTAGAGTATTTCCATACCTTGTATCACCAGAAGGGCTTTCGGTTAGAGTATTTCCGTACCTTGTATCACCAGGAGGGTTTTCGGATAAAGTATGTCCTTTCAGCGATTCCACAAGAAAACTTCAGCTACAGTTTATGTTACGTAATACTTCAGTAAAAACTGTTAGTATACTTCTGTGGGATTAATTTTAAGTTAATTATTTATTAATATGCAATATTTACGCATTGTATATATTAAAACGGTAGAATATCAAAGAATAATACATTTTCTGCGACATTTTCTACTGCTCGCATTACCTTTGAGTGATTAAAACCCTAAATATTTTCAGTTTAAATATAATTTTTCATATAACGAAAGCATGTCAGGTTCAAGTTTGTTATAAACACATTATAAAACAAAATTTGGAGTTAATTTTCATGCATTAGTTAGGAACTTAAAATAATAATATTAAAGTGCATGATATGTGTAAATTATGACACAGTTATATCCCACTGTTCATAGAAATTTAAAACATAACAAAGCAAGCAGACCGAGGTATTTCTTATGTTAATTTGCCTGACGCTTTTGTCAGATAATCAAAATACTCAAACTTATTTCCATGGAAATTTAACTTTTCTTGTTTGTTATATAGTCATGAGTGCTTGATAAAATGGTAAATGTATGATTTGCTTATTACAAATGTAACCGTGAAAATTATGTGAGAGGAAAGATACATGTCCACAATGTAGGTTCTTCAAGCTAAGTACGCTGTCAAGGGAATAATAAAGTCTTATTGTTCTACTTATGCGCAGGTTAATAATAAATAACGTACTCTCACATAGAAGTTAGGTTGACAACTCGTAATGTAATCGCGAAGGCCTTTATCCTGACATATGTTCCCAAGTAATCAAGAATTCGCGTATTGTGAACTAGCATTCTTTATGGAAATAAATCCACTTTAAATCAGTCATTTTAAGTGTTCGAGTTCCTTATAAAAGCGAATGTAAGATGTGATTGTTCTAGAGACGTATAATAACCCTGTCTTATAATATGGGACTAGTAACTGTTGTGATATTGAATTGTTATAATTTGTAATTTCTTTAACTAAGTTAAAACATTGCTTATGAACTCATCAAATTACAAGTTGTTGGACTGAACAGTTGAAAAACTTAAAGACGTGGGAAAAAAAGCTGTTGAAATGTGGACGTTTGAAATATTCAGCTGTTGGGATATTGAAAAACTGAGTCAATTAACTATTGGTATATTAAACTATTAAAATATGATCCCAAAATTACTTAACTATTAAAACAATACTGATAGTTACTGCACACGATTGATTTGTAAGACATAAAGTACAGATAGTTCCAATAGAAACCAGCAACAAACATAACAAGGGACAAGCAATTTTGTGTTAGTCGTCCAATTCTGTTCAAATCTCATTTTTGTGTTTTTGTTTTGGCACATAATAAAAACTATTTTTCAATAGGTTTGAGAATGTCTCCCAGAATATAAAGAAATGAGGTTCTTATGATTACTTATGTCACAAATGATTACTCTTATTAAACTTTACGCGTAGAAATTGAGAAAGATCAACAAGAAGAAATGAGTATTGACAAACAAGCGAAGTATGATCTTCTTTCTTGTACTGTAAAATACAATTGACATTAAACCCACTCGGTTTGACCTGAAATAATATAATCTCTAACAGCTCTATGGCACTACATTGAAGGCTGCATTCGACCTGTAATCTCTAACAGTTCTAAATTACAAACGTAAACTCTATTCCTATTATGACTATTTTGAAAGAACACCCAAACTTTTAGTCTCTGTTATTAGTTTATTTAGATCCTTCCGATGAGTTTTAGTAAGATTATAGTTGCAGGTAATCGTTAACAATTCATAAATAGTCCCCAACACATTTAATGTACAATTCAACTTGGTAATTTTCTTTTTCTGATCCACAGAGAGGGTTATATTTATATGATAATCTTGCAGTATAGATAAAAACAACAAGGACAGGGATCAGAGTTTCGGGATATCCTTTTAAGTGGTTTCCTTGCAAGTGCAATACCTCCTTTTGCAAGCATTAGCAGAAATTGTAAAATGCACCATTGAAGTGACCTGTGAACTTGTGTTCTCTTCGGAAAATAAATTTAAGTAAATCTCCATGTTTAGTCTTTTGTGCGTAAAGAACATCTTTATGTAAAAAATTACGATGAAAAGTTTAGAGAAAAAAACATAACTTGTTATAAATATTAAATGTGTGGGTGGGAGGGGGGACGTTATTGAATTGTATAGAAAATTGGCTGGGGAGTAGAAAGCAGAGTAGTAATAAATGGAGTTAGATCTGACTGGATCACAGTTACAAGTGGTGTGTCTCAAGGCTCTGTGCTGGGTCCTCTGCTGTTTGTGATTTATATTACTGATATTGACTGTGGAATAAATACAAAATGTTGAAGTTTGCAGATGACATTACGATTTTTGGGGTGG
>NW_013666782.1:69535-80248 GCF_000517525.1 Limulus polyphemus
AATTATTGTTATGATTGAAATGGGAATACATTAAATACTTTGGTTGAAGGAAAAGATCTTGGTGTCGTGATAGAAAAATCACTTAAGTCATCTAAACAGTGTATTGTAGCTAGAAATATGGCTAATAGGATTTTGGGTAGCATCTATAGAAATATTGAATACAAGAAAAGATATATTATTGTTTCACTATATAGATCTCTTGTAAATCCTTATTTAGAGTGCTGTGTGTACAGTTTTGCGCTCCCTTCTACAAGAAGGACATAGAGTTGTTGGAGAAGGTTTAGAGAAGACCCACTAGGATGATACGTGGGATGATGGGATTGTCCTATGAGGAGAGACTAAAATCTCTAAACTTGTTTTCTCTGGAGAAGAGATTTGAATGAGCTGTTTCAGATTATTAAGGGTATTGATAATATAGATTCAAACTTTTCGTGTTTAGCAATGAAAACAATAGGACAAGGGGTCATAAATTCAAATTTTGGAAGCGTAGGAATCGTCTGCAGTTTAGAGAGTGTTACTTTCAACATGGTGGTTGGCTTTTGGAATGAGCTTCCTTCAAGGGTGGTGGAGGCAGAAAATATAACTGAGTTCAAGAAAAGATTTGATGAATACATGAGTAATAAGGGGTGGTTATGGTTGGGAGCAGGAAATGACATCCTTGATGGGCTAATAAGCTCCTTTATGTCCCTTTAAATTCTTAAGAATTTATGAATTAAGTGTTTTAGTAAATACTGTGAAGTTATTTTAGAAGAATTAATACAAGCTGCTTGAAAATAGGACAGGACCTAAGTTAATGATTTATGAAAATAGTAAATATTTCTAAATAAAACGTTGGTAGGATGTGCCAAACCATGCTTAACAATAAAAGCTGCTTCATCTGAAAGAATGTACTAACATTAGAAACACTACATCAAACCATCACACAATAACTTACAATTGTAACCTTTGTTTTTTCGCTTTTGCCAGCACGATACACTTAGAAATAAGAGGTATTTCAAATACTATTTATTGACTGGTGATCATTCAAGTTGTATTTTTGTATGTAAAGCATCTAAATCATGCACAAAAAAACCTTTTACAGGGTATGAATTATAGTCCATTAGAAGGTTACTTATTGCCAGAAAATTTTAGTTCGAGACCGTTTTTTTTCTTCATATTACAACTGAATTTGGATTACTTGATTAACCAGTTTGCTAAAAACAATAAATTCTACATGTTCTACTCCATTGTATGGAAACAACTTACTCTGTGTCAGAAAAGCTTAACAATATTACTTGCTGCTATTGTTGAGAGAATGCTAAGAAAACTACGGATTTGTTGCTTAATAAAAATACATTTCAATGAATAAATTAATAACAACAAATAACGACACCTATCCTTAAAATTTTATCTATAGTAATACACAGTCATAACTTCCATGAGGTTATTTTTCTCCTATTTATGAAAAGTGGTGATCTACTGGGTATAATAATTTTTTTTTCGAATGCATTTTCGTGGTTATCATAAATAAATCACATTTTGTTTTTAAGTTAGAAAAAGTAGGAAATCTTTAAAGTATTGCTAGACATTTCAAACAACATTTAGTCACGATTTCACATTTAGTTTTAAATGTTGTCACCCTGTGGCTATGGGGTAAGCTTGAGTTTTTAAAATGCTAAATTTCGGAGTTTGATCCCCACGCTAAAGCAAATAAACAAACAGGATTTAATGTTTACTAAGGGAATTTAAAATAATCATATTATGGGGCTAAAGTCTCAGTTATGCCATCAAGAAGGAGAACATTGCATATAACGTAATAGAATTTCAACTTTTTAGTAACTACGAGTTTTGAGAAGAATTTCTTTGCTAAGCGAAAATAAATGAAAGTCTGAATATTAAACACCCTCGATTCTTGGAGTTTTTATCTGTCGAACGATAAACGTGGTAGGTGTAAAATGACTAGTTTCATTTAAAGTTACTTTGCACTAAAGTTGAGATTATAGGTGTTCATAGAACGTCTTGAATACATTATCAGACGGTTGACTGTTCTACTTTATTTTACAAAATAATCAAACCAGGTGAGGAGTTTTATATATCTCAAAGACCCCCTTTTTAAACAATCTTGCGTTGTTATAGCTTTCATAATAGCTAAACATTCCAAAGTTTTGCTAATTTTACGTGGATACTAACGTTAGTAATTTAACCTTTGACTGCTTGCATGAAACTTTAAACAAAGTGTCACCATATGACAATACGTTTTTGTTTCTTACGTTTTACTAAAACAAATTTTCAGTTTGTGTAATTTGTTACCTAAGACCGTGCAGTTCTGGTTGAGAACAAACGCATCATCTAGTGGCTCCCTCTATCAATTTATTTGTTGAAAGATTGAAGTTGCAACACTGCGAAGTGTCTTCAATACTGCCATGCGTAGATTCAGTATTTAAAACACTTCCGTCGAGAGTGGAAATTGTGAAGTTCACTGGCCTACGGTTGGACCTTGTAGCGCCACGATAACCAACCTACGTCTTGAGGCGAAGAGTTCCAGCCGTTGGCCCGAGATGAGAAAGCTGATTGTCCTCTCGTTTCTGACCAAAAGGCCAAAATATTTCGAGTAATATGTTAGTAGAATGACAGACGTTCTAGATCCACACAGAGTGAACAGAGAAGCAGGTATGTCAAAATTGATTGTTAATATCAGGCGTGCGAAGAGAGTTTCGAACATTATCTCGGAAAAATAAGTCAATAAAATACTTACTGAACTGTCGAAAATAAAATTATTTTTCCTGCGGGTGCTGGATAATATATAATCTTAAGGAAAGTTGTAAAAGAGATAGATACCATAATTTGAAAAGCTAAGTTTTAAAAATAATTCTAAATCTTGTAAAAACTAAAGTGTAATATTATGCAATAGTATGAAGAAAATAGAGCAGTTCGCCACAATTTTTCTTTTAAATTGTGCAATGAAGTTTGAAGTTATTGTTTTCTTTATTAAGAAATCTTAAGGTTGAGCATAATTATTAATTAATCAATAAATTCACAAGCAGCTGGATCATTTGAGAAATTAATTGTTACATACAATAACCACATGCAATTAAAGATAACGTCTGTCCAAGAAGGTGAAGCTAAGTTCCTAACCAGAAGGGTAATCAGAATATTTTCCTCTTACATTTATTTGCCTCTTGTCAGACTCAGCTATACTGACAGGGAAGGGTAGAGTTAACTTCTTAGCCTGATGGGTCAAACCAAATTCCTGATGTGTAAAGTTACCAAACTAAACTATACGAAAACAATGGAAAGGAAGGTTAATGCTAAGTTCATAACCTGAAGGATTACTATATAATTTTTCTCCTGATATATATAAACCCACCAATATATACTATACGAAAACACTGCCGAAGAAAGGGTAAGGCTAAGTTTATAACCTGATGGGTCATTAGAAAAAAATTCTTGACCTCTAGAGTCACTAACCTGAATTATACATGGAAGGATAAAACTAAGTACACAACCAGATGCATCATAAAATATTTATAGTTATCATATCGTTACCAGATTCTACCGAATTGAACCCTTGGTAGAAGAAAGATAAATCTAAGTAAAGAATCATATATATCACTGATAAACTTGACCTGTTACATGCTCTCCACGCTTGCGTAATGGTAGTTTTAAAACTGTTAGAAGCTGATTTTTTATTTTGTTTTGGTGGATTTTACTTTTTGTATAATCGTCAAACTCTTCAGAAAGGAATACCTGACAGTAAAATCATTCGACTAAGGTAAGTTATGGAATTTTACTCTTTTTATAATAGTTATTCTCACCCGAAAGGAATTCCTGAAAAAATATAAGGGAAAAGAATGGAATAAACATGGTTCAGAATAGCTTTAATAAGCAGCTGCATTCTTCATAAGGTGTTACTTGCTATACGGTCGCAGGATTATCCATAAGAACCATTGGCAAGGATAAAATTAGACGAAATTCAAGCTAACCCTTTCAGAAGAGGTAATGCAATCAACATACCTTTATTATTATAATAAAGTTCTCAGCTATATTTATTCATCCAAAGAGATCCTTTATTATAAAACTAGCTACTAAGTATAGAACGGATATTAGTAAATATATATATATATAATTAATATAAGCACATAGCTGATACATTAAAAATATGCAGATTATAGTAAAAAAGAAACAGGACAGAGCGTGGTTCAATGGTGAAGGTGTCGAACGTTGGATAAGAGGGTCAAAGGCTAGCTAGAACCACGATACCACGATGTCCTCTCGACTTTCAGCTGTGGGTGCGCTATAAGAGGGAAGGTAACTTCACATTGAGAAACGTAGTGATGACATGACTACGTTTGACAAAATGGTGTTCATCTTATACTATCCAGTTGAAGATGTGAAGTTAAAAAAAGGAGCTGATATTGATAATATGTTACATTCGTTGAATTTATTACACTTATGGAAGTTGATCAGGTAGAAATAACAAAGAAACGAAAGAAGCATTTGAGTCAGAGCACTTATACAGGCACTTCTAAGTATTCAAATATAAATCCCCCAAAATACGCTTTATCAACTCCTTTATAATACATAATAGAGTAAAAAACACACATCGTAGTTTCAAGTACTGAAGCCGAAATAATTCTGAAGCTAGGGCTAAAGTTTGTTCTAATTTGCTAATTTTACACGAAAAATTTGAAACTTTCTCAACTTTTCTTTTATGGAATAATCAACCACATTCTATGATTACGTCAATATATTTAAGAAATTCTTACATTTTACAAAGCGAAACGTGAATTAATTTTGAGAGCCAATCCTGTTATTCGATTGAAAACCGGAAAAAGCCATTGTGGCGGCAGGCGCTGTTGACTGGCTCTATTCTCTTTGATCAATAGTTGAACATTAGGAACGGTTATATCTCTATATCTGGTGGGTTTCTAATTTTGTTTTGCCCATGCGCCCATAAGATATTGAGAGACAGACAAGCACAGCAAATACTGTGCAAATGTGTCTTCATTTTTGAAATTTGGTCAATATAACGAGCTTACTCCACTAGCTACGTATGATATTTTAAAGTTTTAAATTTTATAAAGACAAGTAGGGATCGATATATACGTAATCTAGCTAGCTATAGTAATATAGAAAGTTTTAATTGTGCAAAAACGTATTGAAACAAGAAAGTCACAACCACAAAAACTGAGCTACTTAAATTAAGTCCCCAGTGGCACAGCGGTATGTCTGCGGACTTACACTGCTAGAAACCGGGTTTCGATACACGCGGTGGGCAGAGCACAGATAACCCATTTGTATTTAATATAAGATAAACAAACTTAAATTAAAAAAATATCCCTACATTGGCAAAACAATGTAATTATGTTAGTCTAAGCCAAAGTAGGGATAAAAATATTTATATCTTAAGTAACTCATTTTTTGTAGAACCTATAGATGTAACTTCCAACTTAACTTATCCTATGATTTGTTAGGTCGTAGGGACGTCATTTACTTGTGTAGTGTACCTACTATCTAAACAAAGCATAACTCCAACTAGCTCTTGGTTTTCGTGGTTATACGCGTTTCATTTTTTTCTGCGATTTTGTCATTCGAGATAGCCTGTTATGATGACGAATGATATTTACAATAAACTGCTATTTTCTATTTATTTCTTACATATCTGAGCATGTTTCAAATTACATGTGTAAACGCCAATCTAACTTAATGTTTTATGACATACTTATTTCCCGAAGCTTGTCTGTAACATGAAACATATTCGCATCTTTTAAAAGTGTCCGTAGGAACCAAGTTATGCTTGTTTGGACAGATAAAATTATACCATATACAGGTGTCAATCACCTTACGCTTTTCTACCTGACTGTGCTGTCAAGAAGAGTCTTAAAGCTATTCATATACAAAGTTATAAGATAATGTATATTTAAACATATTGTAAAAACTAATCTCTAGTTAGTAGCATAAAACAAATTTGAACTTATTGTAATAATATGATGCTTCCTAAAGATGAATTGTTTTAATTACTATAACAGCCTTCGGTTCCATTGTTATATAGATAGACATATACTAGTTGTTAGAAAGACGCTTTATTATTATGGGAAAATAGCTAACGTTTGCATTATTTGCTCTTATGCGACGCTCTTTCTGGATAAAAACATCTGTGGCAGCATTCGGACATCTTAGCATTTTTTGTTGTGACGGACAAACATCTAAACAACAACAACGACAATATAAACATGATGAAAGCTTCAGCACATCGCCTACATTTACACTTGAGAAGTGTGAACTCCATAATCTCCCCCTTCAAAAACAGAGAAGTTAAAACCATCTTATAATATCAGAATGTGCCTAAAAACTAAAACTACAACAACAACATAAAATGATTAATAACATTATGTTTTCCATTATGTTAATCTATTAAACAGACAAGAAAGTTTACAAACGATAATGTTTTAATTAAAAAGGTGTTCTTGCTAATACAAATTTTTGAAAACATTTTATTTGGTATTATGCATATGTTATGAGACTGGTTTTAGAAAAATGTAAAAAGGAGTAAAAAAGGCTTAATATTTTTACAGAATTCTAGAGTAACCAGGGAATAACTTGATTTTTTCAGGTCTATTTTTGCCCTTGGAGTATTCATTTATATTTTACTATTAATTTTGTTCAAACAAAAACTTTTATGCTTCATAAATATTTACTGCTATGGTGGGATCACTACGACAAAACGCGTATTTTTATTTTTACTTTACAGAACGTAGCCATAACTTGGATCTTTATTCGTTAAGCAAAAATAACATTTCTTAATGAAGTCACAAAAAGTCGTGTACTTATCTTCCAACTCCCAAACTTTATTACTTTCCAGACTTCTTCCTATACCATCAATTTGAAACTGTCAAAGAGGGAAATGTTAAAATTGTACCCAAAGCTGTCTTGTAATCAATAGTAAGGTGAATGAATCTGTTTTAATATAAAGTGAACAGTTAGATTAAACTACAATATCATGATTAAACTTCACATTCTTTCCCTTTTCATGAAAACTTTCATTGTTTTGTCCTTTTGGAGAACTGATATATAAGTAAGTGACTGATCCGCTCAGCTTTATTGGTAAGCTCAAAGTATTTGAGGATCACATTTATCAGATAGACAACACTGTAGAGTATATACTTCCACTTGGAATTACCGAAACACACATATAGAAAATAAATGAATAAATCTGAATGGTGTTAGCCACTTATTTTTATTAAAAAAATAAAAATGTATACTTACACTTGGAATTACCAAAACACACATATAAAATATAAATGAATAAATCTGAATCGTGTTAGCCACTTATTTTTATTAAAAAAATTAGAAATGTATACTTACACTTAGAATTACCAAACCACACATATAAAATATAAATGAATAAATCTGAATGGTGTTAGCCACTTATTTTTATGTCGAATAAACATAATAAAGCATAATTGATGAGAGGTAAAAAATTTTAAAAAGAATATACTATCTTAACTATTTCAGAAGAACTTTATAATCTCAACTACAGGGTTATGACTCAGCTGTAAGCTTGAGATTTATAACGCTAAAATCTATGATTTTATCCCTGCGTGGACACAGCGCAAATAGTCTGCTGTTCAGACTTTGCATCTAAGGCTAAGTCGTGGTATCTTTACTTACAAAGACTGGATTTTATCTAAAACAATGACACAGTGTGGAAGCTGCAAGGTGACTGATGGAAAAGCATTAATTCTGAAGAACAAAGTATTAATACAAATTTTAAAAATGACAAATTACACGTTCATATTTTAATTTTTGGATAAACCATAAAATCGTCTTGAAGGAAGATATTAAGTTTTTCCATATATCATATTATTGCTTTAATACAACACTACCCAAAACTAGTAATTATTTTGGTATAGATCTAAGCCGCTTAAATAGGCATGTTTATATAAAGTAAATTGTTACGTTTTTTTTACAAACAATTAATCAGCTTTAAATTATACCAGCTATTTAGAATTTTAAAATAGTTTCATCAGAAAAAATTTGGCCTTTTTATATGTTTATTGAGATATCTTTATAAATGAATGAGACATTCCAAAAAAAGATTGAGATTTGCGAATAACCCCTTCTACTGGGTAGGTTTATGTACCAACTTCAGATGAGAGAAGGTATATGGTCATCTCGTTCACACTAACAATTATTTTTGGTTTGGAGTTATCAAAAGATGCCAAAAAACTCGTTTTAAATATTATTGTTGAATACGTTCGAAATTATCAATATAATTTCGTACAGTATAAGAGTTGTGGAAACTGGAAATAAATAGAAAATCATAGATTGCATGTTGAAGACTGGAGCCAAGAAATATACTTTATGGTTAAAGCTTATGTACGACTTGTTGTCTTATTGTACAGCCTCTCTAAAAACAACTACCAGTCTATAGAGTATGATTTGTCACCCAGCCGTGCTGTAAACAGTGTTAGCAAAACAGCCTACACTTTCTAAAATAGCAAACTTCTGTTGCTAGGCGCCAAGTCGCACTTTTGAGCGAAGCAACATAATGAGGTTTTTAGTTGCAATATGGATTCTATTTCATACATATACATGATAAAGATTTGAGTACGTCTGTACTTTCACGTTAGCTAAACTACTACATTTTGTGGTTACAAAAAAAAGAGAAAAGGATAACCATCTTAACACTGTATTTAAAAACCAGTATTTCCACTGTCTTCATAACTCATTGTTAATTTCTGGTTTTGAATAAAGGCTTTTATATTCTGCTTAAAGCAAGAATACTGAACATTTTAAATATTAATCATTGAGAAATACACGTCTGTGATTTTTCTTAACAGAAGATAGGAACAGTGGGAATCTCGTTAGGCCACAAAACACTTATGCGTATATTACCGTATTTTTCGGAATATAAGACGCACCCTTATTTTGACATCAAATTTTGGGGTAAAAAAAGTGCGTTTTATATACCGAAAAATACGATAACTTTTATTTTCTTCGAATTTATAACAAATTCCTCAGACATAGCCATGATATGTTCGTATTATTACATAACTATTTTTTGGAAGATCTCTTATCGCTATCACATGAATGTTTCAGTAGCTGGTAAAAAAAAGATGGTAATATTCACACTAAATAAATTGTTTAGACAAAAATTAATTGTTTTCTTCAACTAATCTGATTGACTTGTAGAGTATCTGCTGTCAAATTACTTCTAGTCAGTAAAAATACAAAAACAAATTTTAAATTAATCTGCTAAGCGGTCTTTAGTCTGAAGGAAAATATCTAATTCAGTCTTATTAACTGCAGAGTGTCTTATGTAGCCTCTAGTAAGATAATGCAAATATAGAAGAAGGTTACAGGTTATTTTTTGTTTTTTACCAAAGGTGAAATTAAAAAGAAAATCTGTGACGTAGAGCCTTAATACATTTTTTGATTGGACGTACCTTCAGCTGTGGGCTGCAGTTCAGTCTATTCAAGGCTCATCAGCACATCGGTGAAAAAGAAAAGAAATATAACAAGTAAACAGTTGGTTCGCTAAATAATATCAAATAATAAATTAGGTGCAATGTTCTAACACTATTCACACTCCTAAATGAACTTAGATTACTGTATGATGACTTAAGATGATAAAAACCCTATAACCCAAGCGCTTTCGAAAGGTGGACCCTTCTTCTTCAGGGGCAAACTGGGCCTGAAGAAGAAAGGTCCACCTTTCGAAAGCCTCGGTTTATAGGGTTTTTAGCATCTTGTATCAAGACTTCTTGAGCCTTTCTGACATCATTAATGTATGATGATTTAAAATGACTCAAAAACCCCCATAGGTATTATAGACACGTCACCATTATTTATATTGTTTGCTGTGCTTATGAGTCTTGAATAGACGAAACTACAGTTTACAGCAGAGGGTACGGCCAATCAAAGAATGCATTAGGTCTCTACGTCACAGGTTCGTTTTTAATTTCCCCTTTGATAAAAAAGAAAAATCTATAACATATATATATATATTAAACAGTTGGTCTGCTGTATATCGAATAATGAATTAGGCACAATGTTCTAACATTATTTTATCTCGTAAATTAATTTAGGTTACTGTATAGTGATTTAAGGAAACTTAAAAACTCCATAGTTACTTTGTCAAATATTCTTTATTCCGATCATAAAGATAGTAGAGGTACTTTTTAAAATGGCGTCTACTGATAACTATCAAACTGTTGATAAACTGCTCCAAAGTGGTCTGTAAAAGTTTAATGAACAATCAAATAATGAATGTCAATGACAAGAATAGAGAAAATTATATTCCGTTTGGAATATTAACTTGAAGGAACGATCGCTTCTCTCTAGAAGTTAACGACACTTGTAGTACGGACTTATGATTATCTAAACTGTAAGAAATGTAATATTTTATATCAGGTCCTTGTCAGTGTATCTGTATCTAGCCAAGAAAGACAGTCGTTGAAAGGTCGCTTACCGAGCTATGAATCAACGCCACTTCTGGCATCTAGAATAATTAGCAGCATTGTTTCTTCTGAGCTAACAGAGTCTGACTAATAATTTTCTTACGTCTGAATAAACACTTAAAAACTGCTATAACCTACATTTAAAAACCTGAATTGAAGATATAAAAACATTCTGACAGTCTGTTCCAATCTAAATATTTCTTTTTATTTAATATTCTCTTTAATTAAAAGTGAACACTCTCCACAGGTGTTTATATCCTCTATTGAATTT
>NW_013666782.1:80320-86700 GCF_000517525.1 Limulus polyphemus
GTATTTACATCTATTTAATTAAAAGTGAACACTTTCCACAGGTGTTTACATCTTCTACTTAATTAAAAGTGAACACTCTCCACAGGTATTTACATCTATTTAATTAAAAGTGAACACTTTCCACAGGTGTTTACATCTTCTACTTAATTAAAAGTGAACACTCTCCACAGGTATTTACATCTATTTAATTAAAAGTGAACACTTTCCACAGGTGTTTACATCTTCTACTTAATTAAAAGTGAACACTCTCCACAGGTGTTTACATCTTCTATTTAATTAAAAGTGAACACTCGCCACAGGTGTTTACATCTTCTATTTAATTAAAAGTGAGCACTCTCCACAGGTGTTTATATATTCTATTTAATTAAAAGTGAACACTCTCCACAGGTGTTTACATCTTCTAATTAATTAAAAGTGAACACTCTCCACAGGTGTTTAAAAAAGGTGTATTATGCTTAAAAGTAGGAAGATGTGGACTTGAGCATCCACATCTGCGCCGTATTTCACGTTAGACTCGATACACAATTAACATTTAAGAAAAGAGATTTAGAACGTGAATCCCTAGATATAGTGAGTTTGTTTTAGTAAATTACTCTCCTATTAAGACATATTTTGGGTGTCCATTTTCTAACCTGTGCAATAGTTTTATTTACTTGTCATATGCGTTTCTATCATAATATTTTTTATTTGGATAAAAGTTTTAGAAATAGTTTTAGAAGATACTTATTCTATAGTAAAATATTGTAAACAGTACGTAATGCTATTTATCTTTTTGTTTGCTAATAGTATATATATTGAAATATTTAAAGTTAATCTAAGTGGAAGAGCAGATCCAGTTATAAAACCCTCTAATATCTTGGTGTTTACATGTAATAATTAGTTTCAGTTACTTAAAGATTTGTATTATGAGGGTATTATTTCTGCACACTAAGATAGTGACTTTGACCTATTAGATTATTATTATTAGCCTATTTTAGAAAGAACTGTCTTTTAACAAGAGGCACCAGAAAAATTACTAAGATTTGTACCGTACGATGTTTTTTTATTACTGCACCCTTGTGTGGAAAGGTGGCATTTTAGTTATATATTATAGTTATATATTTGAGTTATATATTTTAGTTATATATTATAGTTATATATTCTAGTTATATATTATAGTTATATATTATAGTTATATATTTTAGTTATATATTATAGTTATATATTTGAGTTATATATTTTAGTTATATATTTTAGCTATATATTTTAGTTATATATTATAGTTATATATTTGAGTTATATATTTTAGTTATATATTTTAGTTATATATTATAGTTGTATATTTTAGTTATATGTTATATTTCCTGTCATGAAACTTGGAATAAGTCCAATAATTAAGCAAAAAAAAAAAGAAAATCAAAGAAAACCACAGCAAAAACAAGTTGAACACAATGAATACAAGCATCGACTAGTAATTGGTTTGAAAGCAATTAGAAGTAATCTTACTTTTCATAGTAAAGGAAAACATCTTCCACTGAGCGTCTTGATTTTTCAATTAAGAGGTGTGCTCTATCCCTGATTTTATGTTCGTTAATGATAAACTGATTTTAATCCACTGTAATTAACTTTCAAATAAGCCTGTCGTGATAGGATTTTTCTATATGCGGCGGTTCTATATATTCTATACCTGTTTGAGGTTGAAAACGAATGATAACTTGCAGGAGGTAGTTTTAATTACTGACTAAACTGTGCGAGCTTAGCTACGTGAAATAAAAACATAAACGTAAAATAAAAACATAAACTTAAGATTGTAACGATTTTTAGCTATAAGAAACATAGGATAATGTGAATACCTAACAGTTAGTTCTCAAACTCATGATTCTGTTTGTTTTGAATTTCGCACACAGCTACACGAGGGATAGCCGTCCCTAATTTAGCAGTGAAAAAACTAGAGAGATGGCAGTTAGTCAGCACGACCCACCGCCAACTCTTGAGCAATTCTTCTACCAACGAATAGCGGGATCGACTGTAATATCATAACGCCCCCACGGCTGAAAGAGCGAGCATGTTTGAAGGGAGGGGATTCGAACCGAAGGTCCGTAGACTGTGAGTCGAACACCCTAACCACTTGGCCATGCCAGGCCTATCAAACTCATGATATTAAAATTACAAATTTTTAGTTTTTATATTTCTATAACTTCTATCACAGCTTATGAAAATTGAGCTAAATCGTGAAAGATTCAGTTTCTTTAAAGATGACTTCTGGAGAGAATTATTTATCATATTACTTGTTTTTATTTTTTATTTGTTGTTTTTCTTCTTTCTTTACATTAATGTCATGTTTACACACATTTCATAAACTTTAAAAAATAATAATTGGCAGAAGAATACCTAGACATGTAAAAAAATGCATCGAAGAATCATTATAAAACATGAAACAGTGACGAGATTATCTTGCACTAGGTGGCACTTTTACTGTATAATTCAACATTGAAGTAATTCAGAAAGTCAAATTAAAGCATAACATTTACACTATATATACTATCTTTTTTTAGCAAAACGAATATTATTTAGTTTTATTTGCATATATTTTAATAATTATGTATAAAACTTCTGCCCTAATAATGTTATCCCGGTCTTTGTTCTCTATCGCTTAAAAAAAAGTGGCTTATGAAGCAAAAATTCCGTGCTGAAGATTTCTTTCATTTTGATATAAAGGTGCATCTGCTTTCTGGTTCATCTGTTAGTTAAAAATGATACTATAAATGTAAGTCATATAAGTTCTTTTAATATTACTATATATTTGTTGAAAGAGTAAGATACTGTAATGCTTAAACTGTTCGTTATTTTCACTCGATATCTAAGCTTATAGTACATTCCATCTAAATTATTCGAATGATTACTTTAAAACACTTTAAAAAAGAAAAGAAAACCGTACACATTAAAAAAGTTATAGAGCAACTTCTAAATGAGGATGTAAACCCTTTGCGGTGTTTGTTACGTTTAATGTTACAACATGTTTTCACTTTTCTTCTTTCGCTTTCTTGAAAGATCTAATCTGAAGGGCGATTCACTAATACACTATACATTTTATGGAGAGATACTCACAGGGTGTTATGTAACTACTACTTGTTACAATATTGTAGCATTTGTTAACCACGTTCATATTTTAATGTTTTAGTAATTAAATATCCTATTATCTGCAAATATGATGAAATATTACATTGCACTCTATAAGTTTTGTAAAGTACGCAAAAAAATCTAAAAAGAGTACACTTTCTTGTCTTTGCTCTGTCTTTGTTTCTCAAAACTTTATATTGAATTATATACATTAATTCTGTATAGTGAAGGTTTTCTGTCCTTTGGAACAAGTATCATTACACACCTTACTTCTGATAACGTACTACCATTAGGCAGGTATTTGCATGCATTATTGTTTCTGGATTCTAAAAGCAAGTTGTGTCTTTCCAAGTCTTTAGTCTGGAAATTTTGTCCTAGCCTTGTTTTACTAAAGCTTTAGATGAATTGGAGATAAAAAGTCATTAGAAACTTTAAGATAACTAAACTGGGTGATTTAAAATTCTTGATTTTTCCTGTTTGAAGCTTAAATTGTAAGCATGCTCTTCTAATGTTCGTTCAGTCTTGTTATCTCTGCCTTTTAAACGTGTAGTTCCATTATTAATTCTTATACATGGTACATAGTATGTAAGAAAATTTCAAATAAATTATTCTGAACAAAAGAAGCGTACAACATATCGGTGCATTGGTTAGTAACAATTATAATATTATTAGTGACGTTGATAGAGATATCGTTTCTGATTCAATAGTAAAGTAATATACTATATTTGTTCTTTTCAATTGAAAAATATAAATGTATTTAATTAATCACCCGTACAATAAATGAAACACTAAGCGGTAAGGAAAAGATCAGTGAGATGCTGAATAAGCTGGTATTTTAACAATCATACGAATAAAAACCACACAAAAGAAAATGTTTTTCTTCTTGTACAGTAGATTCATTGTTCCGAGACATTAAGTAAGGAACACATTTATTAGTTTTAGAGATATCAAGAGTAATAAATTGTTTTAAAATTTCAGCATGATTTTCCCAAATGTAAGGTTAACATATTTTTAAGTGGATGCTTAGTGTCTAAAAAAACTTTATGTTTTCCCAACAAATACTCTATTGAAGCAAATCTAGTGAAAACATACTGTACTGAAAAAATATTTTACTAGTGCAAATATTTTACTGAAACAAATACTTTAGTGGTGCTAATATTTTACTGAAACAAACACTCCAGTGGTGCTAATATTTTACTGAAACAAATAATCTACTGGAAAAAATATTTTCCTGTAAAAGATACCCTACTGAAACAAACACTCTATTGAAATAAATACAATTATAAGTCTTGGCTGATTCAATGATTTACTTATACCGACAGTTTTTTATTTATTGTTTGTCAACTCTATCAGTACTTCAGGTCGAGTACTACTGTAAAAAATAAATACAATTATAAGTCTTGGCTGATCCAATGATTTACTTATACCGCCAGTTTTTATTTATTGTTTGTCAACTCTATCAGTACTTCAAGTCGAGTACTACTGTAAAAAATAAATACAATTATAAGTCTTGGCTGATCCAATGATTTACTTATACCGCCAGTTTTTTATTTATTGTTTGTCAACTCTATCAGTGCTTCAAGTCAAATACTGTCAAAAAATTAAAAAGGACGCAAAAACGTTCAAAAATGTTACTTTTCAAGGTGTATGTACAGGAGGTTAACCCCTTCCTATAATAAAAAAATGTCATTTTCATCATTACAACAACCAACTTCATGTTTTTTGGGGGTGCAGACCAAATATATTTCCGACTTTTTAAATTAACACCACTTTACGTTGCATACAATCCTATTGTTTTTTAATATGTACCTCATAACTCTCTTCAGTGACTTAGCGGTAAACCTGAAGCATATATTGCTAAAAATCGAGTTTCGATACCAGAGGTTGGCACAGTCGATAAAGTTTCTTTTGAAAATATGTGACACGTAATGTGTTGTGCATACAATACAAGGTTGTCAAATAATTCACAGGCTTAGGTATGGATAAATGAACATTTTGTGTTAATCTCAAGGTTATATTTTCAGAAAATATGATAATGAAACTTCCTGTAAAATGTTTCATAAAGTTAAATTTCTCCGTTGTAATGATGTATACATTATGGATACAGGAAGAAGTTTAAACTTAGATCATCCCATGCATGTAAAGTTGAGTAAAAACTACGAAAAATAAATTTCGTAAAGAAAAACCAAAGACCCTATACGTATTTTTATGAAATGTAATTACACTTGCATATGACACACTAATATTTTGCACTAATTCAATAACACACTAATATTTTACATAGTGTTCGTTGCGGTCCTGTATGGTAGTCTTATTGAGCAAATGTGCTCAGTTATTAATACAGTTCTCAGCCGCAATTACAAAACGTTTGTGAACACTGTCCAATTTTGCTGACGAAGACAAATGAATCGGAAATTACTTATTCGGTTAAGTCCCATCAATAATCAAAAACGCATATATTTTCTGTTTTAACAATGTAACGATAATTCTGAGCTCTTGATAAACGGAAATCTCATTTACTCTTACAAAACTTAGATGCACAGAAGTTTAAACTGAGTTCAGAGTTCTTTTATGTAATTGAATTTATATGTATTAAATAATCCACACGAGCTCATGTATCTATTTAAGTTTGTGCCTTAGTTAATGTTTTTGGATAACTGCGCATTAAAGTTTATAAATTTTGTTTACCACAAATGTACGATATATTCAAGACCTTTAAATGATGCTTTTTTAAAGCAAGTGTAAAAATTTTTAAAATATTTTAAAGCTTTGCAATTTCCCATCAGCATAAGTGCTTTACAAGAGTAATGGTTAAATACATTATTTGATTATTTGACAATGGGTTCTATTGACAAGCTGCAATGTCCACAGTAGCACAGCGGTATGTCTGCGGACTTACAACGCTAGATACCGGGTTTCGATACCCATGGTGGGCAGAGCACAGATATCCCATTGTGTAGCTTTGTGCTTAACTACAAACAAACAGACAGACAAGCTATCTTTCCTCATAACTTGAAAAATAGGGCTGACTGCTTTGTGTTAATATATCTATTACTTTATTGTACACTTTCTTTCTTAAATATATTATTATACAGAATAAAATATGGATGATGTAGAAATGAAGCATTTCGAAACAAAATAACACATTTATTACAATAGGGATAACAGTCATTAACGAATCAAACCTCTTCTTATATTAAACTATAAAGGCAAAGAAAATATGGATTTTTTTTACACTTGACAGTTGTATAAATATTTAAAGACGAGCATTTATTTATAGC
>NW_013666782.1:87641-109096 GCF_000517525.1 Limulus polyphemus
TTAAACTATAAAGGCAAAGAAAATATGGATTTTTTTACACTTGACAGTTGGATAAATATTTAAAGACGAGCATTTATTTATAGCACAATCAAAAGTAAAAAATATCTAATATTAAATTCTGAAACAACCTTATCAACAAGCCTTATGGCTTGAATATTTGAAAGAAAGAGAAAATTCTCTAACAAAAATTTACATACGAGATAGGTTGTACAAAGTAGCATGGTAATAATAATTACAACGCATGTGCCGTAGCTAATGTTTTAGGATAACTACGCATTAGAAATTATAATATGTAGTTTAGACTTATTTGGTTCTTATTTTAAGCATTTCTGAATTATGTAGAAAGAGCTTTATATATTTACATATGATAAATATTACCCAATTCTCTTCATTCTGTCCTGCTTAGTTTGTGGCTTTTTAGAGATGAATAAACAAATTTAAATTTAATACTTTAACTGTTTGTTACCAAGTTTTAATTGTTTCCGAATTATTGTTGTTAATGGTGTGGATCTTTCTCTTTCCATTCATACACACACACACACATATATAATATCCCTGTAACTTGTTTTCCTTTTCAGAGAAATACGATTATTAGAGAAATATCTTAAAGATAAACTAAAATCAAAGCATTAGTTTCCAAAAATAAGATAATTCGACTAATAATAGGATACAATAAAGTAGTTAAAATCAAAGCAATAGATACTTAGAGAAAAGTTAACGAAATTTTTATAACGCACCAGAAGATGTAGAATGAAAATAGCTATCCTTGTGAGAAAAATTTAATAAGAGTACAGGGAACTTGTAGAAATTATGAAATAGCAACTGTCTGGAAAAATACAATACGATTGACATTAAAGCATTCGAATATTGTATCGAATCTAAATTCCAGGTATTAGCTATTTTAACTTGAAAATACCAACATGTACAGCAACTTATCGTACGTGGGCAAAGTGGCCAGGCTAGAAGCCTTTATAATTCACGTATAGCCGTCTTTAATTTTGAATTAATCAACAAAGGGAAATCTTCCATGCAGCAGTATCCACCACCAAAAGAGCATTTTGCAATCTGATCGAATAACAGGATTGACTGCTACATTTATAACGCGCTCAAAACTGAATGTGAGGAGCGTGTTCAATGGCATCATGTTGAACCCTAAAACTGTGATCCGCAGCCAAAATAAGCTAACCATTAACTCACTCTAGGCTTAAAGGTTTAGGGAGAAAATTAATATAACGTAACAAAAGATATAAATTCTAATTAATACTATCTGGATAAAATATTATGCGATTTTATATCACAGTTTTCAATACTGCAGGTGATGAAAGGATTTTGTACTCAGCGCGTTATAAAAGAGCAACAACAATACAACAGACTTTTCGTACAGGAAACGAAGCGTGCCTTGAATTTATTTAAGCAAACTTTAAAATTCTGATTATATAGATAAATGTGGATTGTATCATTTTCTTTTTCAAGCCATTTTAGATAAAATAGAACCATCTGGTCTTCCCTAGAAAATGTGACGAATTATCAGAGCAGGCATACCTTATGATATGTTGTTATAAGTGAACGCACATTACTGATACGTATTACAATACATCCTGTCACACCTAGTTTACAATAAATTAAATAACTTCCATTACGGTAAATATTCTCATACTGAACTACTCAGAAACTCTTTATTTTCTCTACAAGTAGATCTACGAAAGTACTTGTGAGGAAATTTGTAGGAAGTGTTAATGTTTGTTTATGTTTAGCTGGTCTGGAGTAGATTAGCGCATCTAATTCCAAATACTTTGATTCTAACACGTGTGTGTGGTGTGACGGATTTATTATTATATATTTATTTGAATAGCGATATTTATTTAAATTGTAATAACTGTTATTGTTTGTATATTAAAACAAATTTGTATAAAACAAAGAAAACTGTGTGTATCAATTTTGTTGGCAAATATCATAAATTGGATACATATCGGCATTTATTTAACTACTAAATCCAAAGTACAATTTAGTTCGGTTTCAGACCATTCGAAATTGTAATACGTAACAGTGGTAAATAAGTGACTCCTACAAAAAATATTATTTTCCGTTCTCTTGATGCAACTTAAGTATACAAAGTGGCGCTCGATGCACCTATACAATTATTCAACAAAGTTAATTTAGGCGTTTTCTTTCTTCTTCAAATGAGGATGATGTATTGCAGTGTTTTGTGGCTACGATATAAAATGCAACTTGTCTGGATGTTTGAATTCATGAATGGAACATCATCAGTTACGGTACGATGAGCTAAAGAAATATTATGTTATTTTTTGTTATAAAATCTTTATTGATTACATCACTCTAAGATCTTCTCCAACTTATTATCTAATGATGTTAAAACAGAATCTAAGAAACAAACTATGATGTGAAGAGAATGTAAGTTATAAGAGAATATAAGAAAGGCAAAGAACGTGCTAGAAGTGACGCATCATCTGGTGAGTTACTAGTGGGATGAATGAAATACTGGTTAGTGCAGTAGAAATAGTATGAATTAAGACCAGGTATAAAATCCAATGGAGAAATAAACATTTGGACTGATCTGACAGAAGACTGGGAAGTAAAACATGACATCTGGACTGATCCGACAGAAGACTGGGAAGTAAAACATGACGTCTGGACTGATCCGACAGAAGACTGGGAAGTAAAACATGACGTCTGGACTGATCTGACAGAAGACTGGGAAGTAAAACATGACATCTGGACTGATCTGACAGAAGACTGGGAAGTAAAACATGACATCTGGACTGATCTGACAGAAGACTGGGAAGTAAAACATGACATCTGGAGTGATCTGACAGAAAAATGGGAAGTAAAATATGATATTTGGACTGATCCGACAGAATACTGGGAAGTAAAATATGACATCTGGACTGATACGACAGAAGACTGGGAAGTAAAACATGACATCTGGACTGATCCGACAGAAGCCTGGGAAGTAAAACATGACGTCTGGACTGATCCGACAGAATACTGGGAAGTAAAACATGATATCTGGACTGATACGACAGAAGACTGTGAAGTAAAACATGACATCTGGACTGATACGACAGAAGACTGGGAAGTAAAACATGACATCCGGGCTGATCCGACAGAAAACTGGGTGGTAAAATATGATATTTGGACTGATCCGACAGAAGACTGGGAAGTAAAACATGACATCTGGACTGATCTGACAGAACACTGGAACGTAAAACATGACATCTGGACTGATCTGACAGAAGACTGGGAAGTAAAACATGACATCTGGAGTGATCTGACAGAAGACTGGAAAGTAGAACATGACACCTGGACTGATCTAACAGAAGACTGGGAAGTAAAACATGACGCCTGGACTGATCTGACAGAAGACTGGGAAGTAAAACATGACATCTGGACTGATACGACAGGAGACTGTGAAGTGAAACAATACATCCGGACTGATCCGACAGAAGCCTGGGAAGTAAAATATGATATTTGGACTGATCCGACAGAAAACTGGGAAGTAAAACATGACATCTGGACTAATCCGACAGAAGACTGGGAAGTAAAATATGACGTCTGAATTGATCTGACAGAAGACTGGGAAGTAAAACATGGTATGTCTTCAGGAAAGAACGATTAAAAAACAACAACAAACTAAACAATAAGAGACTAGAAGAATTATCTATGTTAAAAATTAGCAAATCAGCCAGCTAAAGGAAATTGAAATTTTTGAGGCTGAGTATTGGAATAGTTCTCAGGTGAGACAGTGGTAAGTTTACAGACTAAAATTCAGGGTTAGATCCACCGGTGTGGATACAGCAGAGAGCCCAACGTGGTTTTGCTAAAAAACAAAATCATTGAAGTAAAAGTTCGACACATTGATTGGAGCTCAATGCATTTCTTAGAAAAAGCAGAAAACATTAGAGGTCCTGTTCTGTCTGATATTTTCATTGTTCAAGCTTAACCGCTATACGATCGTTATTGTTAAATTAATTACCGGTACTTAATGAAGAGTGTAAGTAATTAATGTAAGATACTTTCTGCTCACTTTAAATGACTTGATTGCGTATTTAATATAAAATCATTATATCGGAAGAACAAAGTCATAGAATAAAAGGTTAATTATGAATCTAATTATATAATTTCGGAATTACTAGTTAAACATTCCAAAGTTTACTTCTAATAGGTCGATCCGTTCTTTCATTGTAGATTCAGTGGAGATGAAACAAACTTTTATTAGATAAACCAGAAGGAGATTTTCCTAAGTTATTTCACTCTATTGAACATTCAGAAGTCAATGTGTATCTGAACAACACGAAATCCGCAAACATCGTGTTGTAGGATTGTTCATTTTGGGGTTAGGAATCTGGCCAAATCTATAGTTTCGTAAGTAAGTAAGTATAAAAAAAAACTCTTTATGGAAATTCCTAAAACAATAGTTTTGCAGTCAGTTACTTGTGAAACGATTTACCAAACAGTCTAAGGATTTATCATGTTTAAACGCGAACACAAGAAGTTGACATATTGTACACAAGTATATCTTGTTTGCAAACGTACGGTAAGTCACGTATTAAGCTTTTCTTTAGCAGATATTAACGTTAAATGGTTTAATGTTTGAAAATCTATTTAAATAGTTATAACACATATCTAACAATTTTCTGATAGCTTTGCTATATAGTTTATATGTTTTTATATATTAGGATAAAAACTTTACTAAATTATACTAGATAATCTATTCTACATTGTTTTGTGTTTTATGTGTTATTTTTTTCAATTTCACATGACTCTGATGAAAATACTGGAAATGTTAGTATTCCTATACCTAAGTAGTTATAGTCGCACATTTCAACCTCATATATATATGCTCAAGCTACATCAGTCATTTATTCTACCACATGTGTTATACGTTCCAGAAAGCATTCTGGTTGGAAGAAAGTTTATATTTCGGTAGATCAAAGATTCGTGTTATTTGATTTCAGGAATCAGTACATGAGCTACTTTTTAAATAAGTTGACATTTCACGTGCTTACACGTATGTTAATGAACAAACGTACATATTTGTTATAAACTGGTCGTTATTTTTCTTAATTAATTGTAAACATAAGGTGCGTTTGCTTATCAAGACATTGTTAATTATTAACTTGTTATCGTTTAACTAAAGACAAATAAAGATAATAAGTTGCTTAATATAGAGGCACAGAAGAGTTAACAGTAAACTAGCACTGTATAAATCAGCAATAATTTCAAAATTACTATTCGTACTGCCTCTCATTTCTATAATAACATTTTATTTAGTCTACACTCAGGTGTTCAGATACTCCTACAGGGATATTTAGAAATAACATATATTCAAAAACAGTTTTCACCCATACACACACAAAACAGTTTGGTAATCATATATACTTAAGTAGGTCTAGATTATAGAACTGATAATGTTAACTTTAACTGAAATGCTGTCTGCGCATATCCTCCATAAATTTGAACTGATCCAGTCGAGAGAAGTATAAGAGCTACACAATGGGCTATCTGTGCTCTGCCCACCATTGCTATCGAAACCCGGTTTCTAGTGTTGTAAGTCCGCAGTCATGCCACGTGGGGGGGGGGGGGGCACCTTATAAGAGTGATGGTCATATCCATTATTTGGTTAGAGCTGCCCACAAGTTGGCTGTGGATACTGTTCATTAGTTTATAGCACCTATACTGATGGAAATAAAAAAATAAATCAAGATACTTTCTACGTATTACACGTGTTTTAGAGAAACTTGGTTCAAACTTTTTGAATATACTACTAACTATTCGTAACAACACACCCCGCAGTGACTCAGCGGTAAATTTGATGGCTTATAACGCTAAGAATCGGGTTTCGATACTTCTGATGGACACATCACAGACAGCCCTTTCTGTAGCTTTGCACTTAACAACAAACAAACAAATCGTAAAAGCACCTACACGAGCTCATGTTGATTGTTTAATACTCGAGGTTTTTTAAAGGACTCTAAACTCAGATTGTCCTGGCTATTTACATAAGTTCTTTTGCCAAATAACGGGATTTGACTGTCACCTTTAAAGTAAACCCACAGCTTCAAAGTGCAAAGGATTTCTACGGCAACACTTAGATTCACAGCCGGGTACGCTAATCATCGCTAATCGTCTCATTGGTTTAAAAGTTAACAGAGAGTAAAACAGCTTGCATTGTAAAAATGCTTGTAATTGCTGAAAATCATATAGTAGCTTCACCCCTTTTATTGTAATAAGTGCAATAATTTCTTAGTTTTTCCCGAAAGTTTGCACGGGTTTAATTCATGTTCGGTTTGATTATGGTTCATCAATGTTTCTTCATTATCCAATTAAATAGATGAGATAAGTATTTTGATAATCCGTAAAGCAGCTGTATTGTGAAGTATTTCTGTTAAATAAGTATGACCTAAAACGTATGTAGTCATAAATTAGAAAAAAACAATAACACAAACTTATATCAATAGAGTGTATTTTTTAGCCAAACGATTTTTACTTGACTGAAGGAAGTCAACGGAGTGTAAGTTAATGTTATTGTTTTTGCTTAATGTAAAGCTACACAATAGGTTACCTGCACTATGTACTCAGGGAAGAATTGAACACCGGACTTAAACGTTGTGAGCCGTAAGCTTACAGTTGATCCACCGGAACACATAAATCGTGTTTGTCTTTATTAACTGTTTCGGTTCAGATTGGATTGTGTTGTCGAATAACTGATCAGTTTTAAATCGACAAAAAAATTTTTCATTAGCCGAGATCTTTGCTCACCCCCGCGTATAAAGCTGACTTTCTAGCTCATGTATTACTTAGAATAAAAAAATATTTGTTTTTTTTTAACGCAAAGCTACACAATTGGCTAATTGCTCTTGGCCCACCAGCGGAAATTGAAACCTTGTTTTTAGCATATAAGCTCTTAAACTTACCGCTGTGAAACTGGGGGCAATCTAAAATGTAAAACAATTGCTAGAAATACGTCTTAGTTTCTTATGAATTTTGCACAAAGCTGCACGAGGGCTAACAGCGCTAGCCGTCCCTAATTTAGCAGTGGAAGGAAGCACTAGATGGAAGGCACTACTCATCACCACCCACCGTCAACTCTTGGGCTACTCTTTTACCAACGAATAGTGGGATTGACCGTCACATTATAACGCCCCTACGGCTGAAAGAGCGAGCATGTTTTGGTGGGAGGGGGATTCGAACCCGCGACCCGCAGTTTGCGAGTCGAGCGCCCTAACCATTCGGCCATTCCAGGCGAGAAATACGTCTTAAAAATTGTGTTAAAAACATTTCTTAGATACATTAACTTGAATAATTACACACATTCATGAGAGGATTCGGCTAAAACATCTTTAAAATATAATGTTTCTTTGAATAATTATTTTAACTATATTTACTAGAGATATTAAAATCAAAGTACGAAGCTAGAGATATGCCCAGGCTATTGTATAAATTACAGGGTGAAGTTCGTTTTACATATACTTATTCCTCAATCCTCTATGAACTTAAAATCATTAGTGTAGAAGTAACGTTGAACATAAAACATGTTTTTTTTTTTGCAATTTTTTATGCGACAAAAATAAACTTTTATAGTCTTTTCGAGACGAGTGGATATATTACCAACAGAAGTACCTAAACAATAGTAACAACTTCATAGTTCTCATGATTTATTCGCTCACTGTCTTCTAAAACATCCTTTTTAGTTTTCTAGTTACTAGTTTAACTCTTGAATCCGCTGTTCACATGGGACCTTAACTTGACGTATGAATATTTTCTCAACAATGTTTTCAACCACTAATTAAAAAGGACTTGTTCTCTCATTCTTCATAAAACTTAACTTTTAAAATTAATCTGACTAATATTCTGATTTCTTTGGCCATGTAAATGATAACTTCTAAGCACTTTGTCAATATCTATCGTAACAATCTGTTATGTTCTTAACCAACGTATGATTAATATTCTAGATATTTAAATATGTGATCCTTATAACTAACAGCTTTTTCAAGAACTTGAATAAATATTCCCACAACATAAAACTATTAAATCTAATACATCTACATGCATCTTCGAACTTCCTCTTTTACCTTTAAACTTATGTTCAAAAGTACCTATATACTAAATCTTATTTGTTAAATGAGTTGTTGGATTCACAGTGAAAAAATGATTAACACATGATTCGTCATTTCACTACACGAATTTGTCAAATCTTCCTTATTTATATCTCTGCTTCTGAGATTTCTTTAAACTTTTATATATCTTTAACGTTTAATGAAAACAATAATATTTCGGAATGCACATTAAAGTGACTTCTCATATTCTCGAAGGAAAATTCTATTCTCATTCTACAATTTCTATTTATAATTGGAAATGAATTCATTAGAAATGCAATCTTCCTTCCCTGCCTCCAATTCTAACTAAAGTTAAATCAGCAGAATCGCGTATTTGTTAAACGACCATCTGAATGTGACAGGATAATTATATGATCTGAATATTTTATCGAATGGAAATGCTAGCTAGACGTTTTGGACAAAATTCTTCGACATTATTTGAATGGAGTTCTAATCTACCAGTACTTTTTAAACAGCACGAGTAGTACACCTGTGTTAATATTTCAACACTCGTAATATTTAAAATGTGTCATTATTTTAACAGGTAAGAGACTTATCTAAACCTAAGGCCGGGAGTTTGCATAATTCGTAAAATTAGAATCTGTTTTAGATAAGTTTTGAGTTTAGACCAAAATCATAACAACTGATTGATTCATCAATCAGAAATTTCATATTTGAGTCGCGTGCAAGGGATACAGTCGATCGTGTGAGTTAAACCCTGTTGCCAGTCTAATCGTAATAATAAAATGATACTTTTTGGATGAGAAATCGCAATTTCTATTAAGCAATCAAGAATGTTTGAAAGACTTTGACCAAAAAAAAAACATGAAATAGGTTATATCAGTTATCATATATTTTATTTTACCAACGTAGGTACTGAAAAAAAAGAAGAAAGGTTCAGTACAATGACTAAACAATCTAGTTGTATGAACATATCACATTTGCCTCCATTGTTGTATTTAGATACAGGTAAGTCAAATGGACTGAAATTAATTACTTTTTCATGTCATTTACAGAGTAATTCGTCTCAGCTGCAGATCGTGGAAAAATGGAAATACTTTATTTGTGATGACAGTTTAGTTTGACGACACTTTTTATTCTTTCTATTTTTGTTGCTTTTTTTTCTTTAATGTTCTATTGTACTACACTCTCTTTCACAGATGATGTAAGCAATATAAGCTCTTGGACAATGAATTTATTTGTAAATTAATGTTTTTTCTGAGCACGTCTTATTATACGAGACCTAATTCATTGAATTGAGAATACAATTTTTACCTGGGTAGAAAATCCTATCATTTAGTAGAAAAGTTTGCCTCAGACCCAGCGTTTTAACTGGTAGAAGCTTAATGTTTCAGGTTTGTTTGTTTTGATATATTTCATTAAAAACGGTGATTACTTATGAGCTTATTATTCAGGAACAGACAGATTAACTTTCTATTGCCATGCGTTTTAACCTTTTCAAAATAACAGTTTAACAAATAGCTTTTAATTCAGACTGACATATTAGTAAATTCTAACTAATTCATCTTCTGTTTGAAAGTATATTAGTCAAAGTCTGTCAACCAGAATGAATGGTAAATGGATAGTGTTTTAGCATGTTTCCGTGACAATGTTCTAAAACGTTGTGCTTCGTGAGACTTTGTCCAGAGACTGAAGAAAAACCAGAACTACAACTGCGAACTACTTCTTCAGGTTTATTCATGTGACAACGATAAAACTTATTAAAGGAAATTTCCGCTCGTCTTTGTGAAATACTGCTTGTAATACTTTACTAAAAATTACACTTTTTCGATCAAACCTGTCTTGCAATCGGCTTTAACGTTAGATACTACTGTATGACTTAGCTGAAATAAATCACAAAGCTATGCAAAATTTGAAAGATTTATTGAGTCTGTAACTTTTTAAACGAATTAAGTCAATCTATTAATAATTCATACGTTAAAATTGAAATATAAACCTGTGAGTTTTGATTTTAACAATTAGATGCAAGTTAATCTGCCAATATCACTGTTTTTCTAATGTTATCATATGGGACCACCTGCTCAAAAAAACCTAAGAAACTGAAAGGCCTTCCTGACAGTTTCAGTAAATATCCTAATGACTCTTCAGTAAAAACTATGCACATGAATAATCAGTACTAGTCAGTGTGAAAATACCGTATAGACTGAGATTTTTGTTAAGAAAATATTTTTCTTAACTAAAGATTATAAAATAGGAAATGAATCTGGTTATCTTGAAATACGTTCATGTTTTGTTTTTTATATTTAATTTATCATACAAAATTATTTTAATAAAAGATGGCTATGCGAAAAATTAGTACGAAAAGTGAAATCTCAGAAGACTGTTTCATTTTTGTAAGAAACAGAATACTAATACGTGAATAAGGTCTGTTAGCATTATGATCAGGCTTGAGATGTAAATACCATGCTGGAATTGGTTTGGTATGTCAGGCAAGATGAACGAACGTTAATGAGCCACACATCACCAATAATAACAATCTTTTTTCTTACTGATTCCTATCAAAATCGAATTGGTGCTTCATTGTCATTTTCTAGAGGTCTAAGGCGAACATCGTTTGGGAGGTCGTCACGTTTTCGGAAAAGACCTTACTCTCCCTAAATTGAATGACTGTGTAATTTGCACAGAATCGTCGGGTCTTTTGATTTGATTAGTTTCTCATCTAAGCTAGTGACGCTGAAGATAATAGGATGACCGGTATTCCGATTGTACCAGTAATGCTTTCAGCTTTTCTTTTTTATTATACGCCCCCTGGCATTAATAGATCAAACAATAAGAAATTATTAGTGATATATATAACTTTGGCTTTGGTGATAATATTTGGTTTCAACTTGGAACTGTGTAACATTCTTTTTTCTTTGCCAAATGAAATTACTCGGGTATGTCGCCTTTGTGAACTCACGTTTCTCGCTTGGTCCGTGGATTATGTAACGTGACAATAACAAATGAAAAATGACAGTCTCTTGTAACATGCAGAAGTGTTTGGATTTAGTGAACCTGGTCAAATATCAATATCTTTACACGAGTACAGATCTATAGTTGTGAGCGTTGCCAAAGGTCTGTACTTCATATAGCTAAATTATGGCTAACTCAAAATCACGCAAAAAAAAAAAGATTCCTGGTGGGGTCGATTTGATACATCTGTTGTATGGTTTGTTTTATTGCATTACAAAAACAAAACAAAACAAATACAAGATCAAATAGTTTAAAACTTGAGATGAGCTTTTCACAGTTTATGTAGTTTCTGCAAACAAAAGATTTTATTTTATTAATGGTAGCTGTTTAAAATCACAGCTTTAATAATTCGAAAATATTTCACTGTGGTTTCTTTATTAAGAAACAATTACAAATTTTCACCATTGTTGTATATTTCAATTAATGATTTTTATATCTTTCTTCATTTTTTTAAAACTTTCCACTAAAGTTTTTGTTCTGTGAACTATACATTTTAACTTTGTTTTGATCTCAAAAACACCATACGCTGTTTCATCGTGTTTACGATCATTGGCGTACAATAAAATAACCTTTTTTACTACACCAAAATTATATGAAACCAAAACTTTTAAATCTTTAATCAGTAGGTTTTATTTTATTTATAGCCTAAAAACAGTGGTCTTGTTGTCGAAACAGAACTTAATAAGCCTACCTTATCTTGTTCTACGAAAAACTAATTTCTTATAATGTTTAAACATATAGAGAGTATGCTTGAAAGTCGTTATTAATGGAAACCATCTTCCAAGAACTTGTGTACTGTTGCCATGGGTCTCATTACATATATTGGTCTAAACATCGAATACAATCATTCTGAATTTATTCCGTATAAGGATTAGCGACACCTGCCAGAAACGTTATATATGTCAACAGTATGATATATATATAAGTATCTTATATATTTTACTATCTCTTAGTTGAATTTTTCAACAACGTATCTAGGTTATGACTTTTGAAAGCTAAGATATAGGAAGGGGCGGATTACGGGTTAGACGAGCCTGGAGTTAAATTTTTTACTGGGCCTGTTATGATCATGGCTAAAGACCAAGGTAAAAAAAGCAAACCACATAACAGACCTTTTTTTTTTGGGCCAGGATTCCAATTACACCCGCCTTAATCCACCCCTGTATATAGGCAAATATCTCACATCGAGATTCAGAAACAGTGACTGGCTAAAATAGATAAAATTACAATTGTATTCAAGTTATACCTACACTTTTATTTTCTATTTCTATTTTATATCAATGGTGTAATTTTTCTCTCGGGGCAGGATGCACCAATCCAGGGCCATTCAGATAACGCAACCACGCCAATTTTGTTTTTGTTTGTTTTGTGTGTGTGTGTCTATCTTACCTTGAGTAAAAATAGATGAAGTTAGATTGAGGTAGTCATCGTTTTTCTTAGATTAATTACATTTTGAACAAATTACAATCGATAAAAAAGAAACAGAGGAAAACGCCTCTTATCTAATAGCTACATAATGAAATGTTTTAAACTACGATACACATTTGGTAAACTATCATAAGAGATCAGAACGTTTCTACAACCAAAATATCAAGGGAAACTCCGACTCCTTGGCCTTTAGTTTACGACTACAAATACTTTGCATTGAACAATACAGACACATAAAGTAATCATTAAGCTAACTCGAAATATTGCGTGTTTTGTTCTTCAAGAAGGATATATTCTTTATTTTCTTATAATATATATAATCTATTTATCGTAATAGTCGTTAAACCAAATGTTCTGCCGACCTCAATGCTGAGCAGCTTCAAAACTCTGGAAGTGAGAGAGACTACAAATTGATATATATATATATATATCCCCATGTTTATTTTAAATATTAAAGAAATAGTTCCAACACTTTAATAATTTGTCTTAAATAACTTAGAATTTTCACTCAAACGAGAAACCAGCATTTATATTATTGACTGCTGATTCGACGTATAGATATGGTCCGCCTCTGGCGGCTAAATGCGAGTGTATATACGGTGTACGGCTTGCAAAAATTCTGCTAGCGTTTAGAGCAGCCGTAGTCAATGGGTTAAACATTAACTGCCACCTGTGACTATTTCAAATTTTAAAACTTAAATTAATTTTACTCTTGAAACAGATGTCCCATTTATGTAGCTTAATGAATGACTACACTTGTATGATCTATGAAGCTAGTTTTAGTTTTCTTATTTCTTATTGAATGTTTTATTTGATTAAAAAAGATTGAATTGAATCCTTCCTTTATTAGAGGTTCTGTTTGCTTAACGTAACTTTATTTGAAATATATTCCCATCTCAGGTTTTGCTATTTAAATGGTTTTTTAATTCTTTTCTCTTTCAAAATTTCACTTGATTTCCCAAGAATGAATGAATCTACACACTATAAGTTTACTCGATGAAAATCTATTTATATTAATCCTTTCTTTACCAGATGGTTTGATGTAATTAAGATGTTAGTGCGATTATTTTCCTGAAAGAGATTATATTTGAGTAAGAGTAAAATCTTCTTAGTGCTCAGCCACTGTAAGAAGCTTAGCTCAAGTCATGGTTTTCTTTCTTTGATTTTTGTAAGGTGCATTAGTAAAAAAAATTTAATTTCATCAAGTATTAGTTCAATTAAGAAACAACAATCTTAAGCTTACTTTATACGATATTACTTAATTTTGATATTTAATTGAGAATCAGAGGATTATTTTTATATATTCTAGGCTCCTATTTACGCATGACTTCATAGTTACCATTTGATAATTTTGTTGTTATGACAATGATGATATATTTAATCATGAGTTTCATTTGTATGTTAATTATACATCCGGCTTATTAAATGTTACGACAAATCCGAAAATATTCCATAGTTTTCTCTAGAATATAAATATTTCATCATTGTTTTTCTTCTCGTTATGGTGTTTTCTTGTGCAATATAACTACTTGATTTACTTTAAATCAATAAAACCTCCCTGTGCATCAGCGACGTTATTAATTATAAAGTCTAAAAATAATTATTTTCGTGTTTTGCAGTATATTAATTACAAAACTTTTCCGATTTGTTGAGCAAGATTTGCACTATTATAACTTTTGTGCTATATAAACCTTTGCTATAGAAGATGTACCTGTTCAAAGTGTAGAAGTTTATTGAAAGAAATAGTAAAATGTTGTTTAATAGACCAAGATTTACAAGATACTCAGCGTTATGTCTGCGGAATTATAACATTAAAAATTGAATTTCAATACCCGTGGTAGGCACAGTAATTACAACATACAAAGAAATGATGGAATTTCATTTAAGGGATTTAGGGTTTTTACTTACTCGACGTTTTCTGAAAAGGATGTTTTAGAACAATAAAATGTGATTATAAAAATTGACATAATGGGACGTTATGTTACTGTAAGTGAGCTAACTCAAAGTCTGCGACTAAAAACAAATGAAACTGAAAGAGACAATTTTTGTAAGTAAACTATAAACCACGGATAAAAAAATATTTTATTAGTTTTATCTAAGTATTATCATTCAACAGGGAATTTAGTCCATTCAATAAATCCTTTTAAAATAACCACAAGTGAAATTTATCGACTGGATAGCTGTGAAGATTTTTCTTTAATATAAATGTAAGTTATGTTATGTTCTGATTATTCTGAAGAGTATGCTGAACGTTTCTATTCTTAACGACTTTATGACTAAGATTAATATCAGTGGAATTCATATCTCGAAGAAAATCAGCAGTAATCAAATCAAGGTATACTTACGACGTACGTTGTATATTAATTAACTCTGTTTAGTCCTTTCCTCCCACTAAAGTTTTGGTTATGGTAAAGTAGATTTATAAGCTCATTAGGGTCAGTGTTGGAAATGAATTGATGAAATGTGAGAACACTTTGCTCGTCGATATGAGTTTTATACATAAAAGTGAACAGTCGTTATTAAGAACAAAAACTTTCCACGTCAACTTCGATTGTAAATGATGCAATTTACATTAACTGTCGTGGGAAATGTACCAATTTAAGTACCTTATCATTGAAACATTCATTTCGTTGCCAACTTTATTATCTCGAGCTTTTTATGGGGTGCGAATAGATAACTTACACAATCGATTAAGTATTAATGATCTGTCAAACCCCTGTTTGTACAGTGCTAGACTGTCTCCAATAAACCGATATGGAGGTTACAGAAGTAGGAAGCTTGCGAGTTTTTTTTGTTGTTGTTGAAAAAATAATGTTAATCACAAATAAAAACTCTTGAAGTATTGATGATAGAAAGGGCGAGTGAATAAAATCGTGAAAGACTGAGAAAAATCTTAAGTTATTATTGAACTTGTTATTAGTGCAATAGATTTCACCTCTGAACTTATCAATACTATGAGTGTTATTTTAATAGGATGCCAATAACCTTAATTATCTCTAGTAACTTTCATGGAACATTACTATTGTCCGTGCCTAGCTTTCCAATAGTGTTATTTTAATAGGATGCCAATAACCTTAATTATCTCTAGTAACTTTCATGGAACATTACTATTGTCTGTGCCTAGCTTTCCAATAGTGGTATTTGTTCAAGAAAACTTGAGTTAACTTTATCATTTATTCAGGAACTACAAACTCAGTATCAGAGTTGTATTTCTCGATATTGAACAAACACATAAATTCTTATAAACATTTCGTCGTTTGTCCGCGTGAAAAAAAAAGATAAAAAATACATATAGCCATAATTAAAAAAGGCTGATTCAGAATGCTTTCAGTATAAAAAATACTATGCTTTTTTCCTTTTGACAAGAATGTTTTTAGAACAGTAAATGGATATACGGACTAACTTGCAAGAAACTTTTTTACCTTTATTGTAAGCGGTTGAGAGGTCGTTTACCGAAAGGTACCAGATCCGTTGCTTTTAATTCCAATTGGACGATGACTTTTTCTTTTGGAAAGAAGCTAATTATAGGGGTCAAAGGTCAAGGTGTAATACACATCTTGATAGTGATAGTTGATGAAAAAGATATATAAGTTGGCATTGCAAAATTTAAAATAGTTACATAACATTTTTATAAAACAACAGTAATTATCAATTTATTTTTGTCGTCAACCAACTTTTCAGCAGGTGTTCCTCTTAGCCTAAACTCTACAACAGTGGCTTAGATTTTTAATAAATGTTTTTCAAAGTATTTGTAATTGCGTAAGCACTAGAGAATGACATTAGCATATATCTTGTAGATGGCTTTTCATACTAATTTTAGGAACTTAAGCTCTCCAATTTAACAGAGCCATGTGTTTAATTTAACCGGCCTTTATGGATAGGCAGATTTATACTTTCATTTAAATTGATCAAACAGAGCAAAAAAATCGAAATTCGATTTTTATTCTGATATGATAAAATGATTTTATTTGTTTAGAACTTTTCTGATTGAAGTGTTAACATCGTGATTTCCTGAATGCAAAACAAACCATATAGCGAATAAAACAATTATTAGATAGCTAATTGAGTGGAAGATTTTCATTTGAGTACATTAGAATGAAACGGATCTGGTAACTCTTGGTAATTTAATTTGTAATCAATCGAGGACTTTACGCTTTCATATATGATTAAAAAATGAAATGGGGTAACCCAGTGAGACTGTATAGTTTCAACATGGAAGAAGAAACAGAGGTACATGAATGTACACGGGGCAGATACTTACATTCTTGGCTCTCAGCGTCTCATCCTAATTCCAGCAGATATCGGTGTTTCGATTTTTACATCTTTGTTTATAATCGTTGTAAGATCTAAGGTCAGTACAAAACCATAACACCGATGCTGTATTCTTATCTACATGTGTTGTGTTTGTGGCAATATCTGAAAAAGAGAGCTTTATCATATCTATTAGAACAAGTGGTTGTGAAACAAATCATACATTCACAGAGGATGTGCCTAGCTTCCACAGAAGGGGACGAATAAAAAAAGGGTCTTCTTTAATATCCTATTAAATTGATGAAATTCTGTGAACGTGTTTACAACTGTCAGGAATATCAAAAACATTGCGTAACTGTTATTGGTACATGTTGCGGTATCTCGGAAAGATTGTTTGTTTGTTTGTTTGTAATTATGCACAAAGCTACACAATGGGCTATCTGTGCTCTGCCCACTACGGGTATCAAAACCTGGTTTCTAGCGTTGTAAGTCCGCAGACATACCGCTGTGCCACTGGGGAGCATCTCGGAAAGACCATGTTTTATTAGTTTTAGTTAGATGATGTAGCATCTCAAAAAGGGGTTATGTTGAATTAGTGTTAGGTGTTGTAGGATTTCAGAAAAGGTCATGCCATGATGTATTAGTGTTATATGACATAAAAACTAAATAGCTCTATATGATTTAGAGTATATTTAAAATATATTGGACGTTTCATGAATATCTTTTGCCAGAGATTAAAGTTAAATACTGGTTAAAAATGTATCTTTTTAAAAGTTCTGCCATACTGAAAGTTTATTGGTTTAGTTTTATATAAAGAATGGTTAAACATATAAAATACACGTAGAAAAGGAGATCTTACAGAGATATGTGTTTTTAGGGATAAATATTATCTTATGTCTTGTAATATATACTGTAGTATCTCAGAAAGGGTCATGGCGCATTGTTACTTATTGCACAATCTCAGAAAGGCTCATGTTCTTCATAGAAACGTCTACTGATTGCTAGGCAAGCATCTCTGTTTTTCAAGTCAAAAGAAATTCCAGACAGTGTTTCGCCAGCAAACGACTCATTCATACAGATCAGAACGTTTGTTACTACAAGATATTCTTGTCATAGACTTTCTTACCTGAAGATGATAAAAGCATGGCAACAAAGTTGATTATCAAAAGCGTTGTACTTCAGATGTCAGAAAACCAAGACCTACGTCGTCCTGGAGTCTGCTTTAGTTTGCGTCGAATTCACATATTTTGCTACCGATCTCCTCTTTAACCCTCATTCGCAGCAATAAGGTGGTAAAATTAAAACGGCTGCCGTTTTCGAACCATTCTTCCGATTGCTTATCAATTTAATCTAGATCTTTCGTCGACTTTGATTTAGCCAGTTTGTTATAGCAACATGTGACACAAAACAAGCATAAGTATATATATATATATATTGATAAAGTATTTCTATTTCCACTTAGCGCCGAATGCATTAATCTATTATTTATATCATTATATAATTTCAGTAACAAAAGCACAAAGGCAAGAGATTGTCCTGATTGAAAGATGAAATGATAGTTCCTGATGTTAAATAAGCAGAGCGTTTTTAATCTTTAAGGAAATTTCCTTAGTTCCGATACAACGTTCTTAATATTGAAACTTCCGATTAGAGAGAAAGCAACCAGTTAGAAACACCCATCCGCTAAATTGGCTGCTGTTAAACAAATAGAAGAATTGTGTTGGATGTACAAGAATATTTAGTTTAAGAGCTGTTGTTTAGTTTATTTAGTGATTATTTAGTTTTCACAGAAAGAGTGTTAAAAGTTAATTATTTCAAAAGCGTTAGTTATGACAAGTTTCGTTACGTAACTCTATACAAGTCTACGTTGTGTATGTAATTTAATTGCTGTAGTAGGCTTTTGTAATATTGTTGACGTCATCTTACTCAAAGCTTCTAAGTTTTTGTCGTTATGTGTAATATTGTTGTTACTAGAGGGCTAGATATTTTGAAATTTTTTCTGCCGCGTGTTATAAATACGTGTAGATATAGAGAGGAAGTTAAGCAAGTTAGCGAAACTGATAGTAAATTAAAGTTAAACTGTGTGTCACATAATATGCGATTTCTAAAGTGCATTCCACAGCTTGTATTGTAATAAGAGAAATAGTGGGGAATAAGTTATCTTGTCAAAGGGTGTTCTAAAGTAATTGAACCCGACCCTGCGAAGAGCAGATAATTACTTAAAGCTCTGGATACAAGTATGATAACCAACAGTGTAACGTTAGCGAAATTATCACGGATTGTATTTTAACAACAGAGTAGAGAAGAAATAATTCGTCTTTTCAAAGGATGTTCTACAGTAATTGAACCCACCTGTGGACAAAATAGAGAAACTATTTAAGGCTCTGGATTCAACTGTGATAACCTATAGTGTAAATACTTTTTTGTCTATACATTTGACTTGTTTTGAATAGATTATTTTAAAACAAGTGGATTTACGCCGTTCTTTTATTGTTGAAATTTATCGCCAGCAAGTCACAGACATCTACTGTTAAAGAATCCGGCCCTATAAAAACTTGACATTGACAAACGAGCCAGGATTATTCAATGGTAAATGGTGGTAAAAAATACTTGAATGACAGCAGAAGTAGACCTATATACACAAAATTTTAGTGGAGGCGAAAATAGTGTAGAGATTACAATCACGCTATATAACCATCGACTGATTTCGATAAATATATAGAGAATTCTGAGAAACTTGGACTAAAAAATGGTGATCTATGAGAGTTTATTAAACAACAACAAGACCTACAGAGAGGAAAGTGTAGGCAGAGAAGAAGGGAAAAAATCTGAAAGAAGAAAAAAAAAGGAAGGAGAGATTTGAAATAGAGAGAGAATAAGAGCACATACTGAGAAAGAAGAAAAATAAATAGAGAGAGAGAGAATAAGAGCACATACTGAGAAAGAAGAAAAATAAATAGAAAGAGAGAGAATAAGAACACAGATGGAGAAAGAAGAAAAGGAAAGAGAGGAGAAACTGGAAATAGAGAGAATAATAGCATAAATTGATATTGCCAAGCTCATCCAACAGAAAGATGAATGATCCAAGAATGACAATGGGGTCAGGACCACCCGACCCAAGCTGCCCAAATTTGATGAACAGAAAGATGACGTGGATTTTTTCCTAGAGAGATATGAAAGATTTGTCCAAAGTCAAAACTGGGACAAAGGAGACTGGGCAGTCTGTCTCAGCCCGTTTTTCACAGAAAAAGGCCTACAAGTGTATGAAAAGTTAAAAGTGGCCTTGCTGAAATGCTATGAACATTCCAAAAAAGGTTTTTACCTGAAATTCAGATAAGTCAAACTTTACATTGGAGAAACTGTATTCCAGTTTGTGATACGTCTACACCGATACTTCAGAAGATGGAATGACACAGTCGAGTGTGTAAATAGTTAAAGGACTGGCAGATCTACTAATACATGAACAGTTCATGATCACGTGCTCAACTGACATGTCACTGTTCCTAAAGGAAAGAGCACAAAAAGACGTGGATGACATTATCAAGCTGGCAGAACAGTGTATACAATCCATGGAAGAAATATAACTGGCAAGTCCAAGAATAACCAGTTAAAGTCAAAGCCAGTGGTGGCTAACTAGAAATAAGATACCACCAAAAGTGACAAAAACTCAACAGACAAATGGGAGAAGAGATGCTATATTTGTTATAAAATAGGGCACATTCCAAATGAGTGTAAGTCTGTCATCAACAAGCAACAGCAGAAATATTAACATAAAGCAGCTGGAGCTACCTACAAAGATGGTACTGGCAAGAAACAAGAAAAGAAAGTCTATCACGATGGGTGCTGCTGTCAGAAGAAACAGAATGATGATAACTCGTCATATTCACCACAAAAAAGAAGCGTTATCACCATGATTAAACAGTGCATGACTGATGGTCAGCTGAAGTTAGCAAATGGATCAACAGTGCCAGTAGTGATTAGATCATGTGACTACATCAAGTTGTATCTGATGATCCGATGACGAGCAAGGTACATCTGTGTGTGTTGATTGATGGGACAGTGAGAACGTTTCCTATAGCAAGCATAAAGGTGGGCACTCCATACTACGTGGGAGGCCTTGAAACCATGTGCATGAAAGCACCAATCTGCGAGTTGATGAATGGAAATATTCCAGGCAGTAGAAGTTTGGAGGAACCAGACAGAAAGGAGACTGATGAGGCATCTGCAATTAACACATGAGCTCAAGAAAGGAAGAGAAAGCAACACATCAAGCTCCTGCAAGTCTCAAAAGGCAACATCCCGAATGTTGGTCTATGGGAAATGAAGGAAGCACAGGTGAAAGACCTTTCACTGCAGAAACTTTGGGACAATGTCCCGTAGAAATTTGAGCACAAGACAAAGGGGAAAGAGACTTACAAAATAGAGGACAAGAAAGGAGTACTGTACCAGGTCTATCAAAGCAGTTATACCGGTGAATCTAAACACATCAGAGGCAGTCAGAAGCACTCCTATGACAAAAAGACCAATGATCGACGTTTCATGGCTGCACAGAAGGTGTTGGTTCTGCTACATAGAGACAACAACGAACTCACCCTGCAGTTGAAAGGACCTCTTGAAGTGCAGGAAGTTATCAGCAGAATGTACTATAAAGTGAAAGTAGATGGGAAGACCAAGATCTACCACGCC
>NW_013666782.1:110096-113421 GCF_000517525.1 Limulus polyphemus
CGTTATATATATATATATATATATATATATATATATACATCTTTTTGTTTTAAACACCCTCAAAGTTAGGTCTGAGGAAGATTATGAAAGAAGAAAATCAGATTATATAATATTACTGTTGCAAAGTTAGTGAGATCTAGAAACATTTATGAAATGTCACATAATTTAGAGCGTATAAAATTAATGACAATACTTATAGAATTTTTACAGTTTTATGAATAGAATATTATGTATACACAGGAACGTTATAGGTGTCTGAATAATATCAGATGGCGTATTAATACTGAACATACTATTTCAGTTGCCTATTAATATTGAAATTACTACTAAAGACACCCTCATTACTTAACGTGTACATAAGCTATATAAGCAGAATCTACCAAACTGTTACTCAAATTAAGACATATATCATTTTAGAACGTTTAGCAGATTCTGAGAAAGAAATAATATTTCTAAGAATGTTAAATTCTCTAGGTATTCTTAATTTAGAGCCAGATTTACATTACTATAAAAGTCGGTAATATATGTGCTATAACATTCTATAAAATGTAGTCAAATCATGGCCGAAGATCATAAATGAGCAGATTATGTTTGCAATTATTTGCATTCCCGCTGGTAAAGCTATATTGCACACGCTTATTAAGCGTATGTTGTAGAATATTATAGTAAAAACACATCTGATAACCTGGTTTTTACTTTCACTGCTATGTTCGTATGAATTTTCTTTTGTAGAGATAATTTTAAAAGGGCTGTATATTCCATATTTAATTTAAAATTTTCAGTTTTTCCTATAAACAGAAATGTATTTGTTATAGTTAAAATGCGTGAAGTTTTGTATTTTAAGTATTCCAACTTAAACATATTTTTCACGGTCTAGAAATCAATCGTAAGTCTCGTTTCGTGATTTTAGTCGAGTGACAAAACCATTTCACTAAATAACATCTAAAATATAGAAGGCTGTACAGTTTACGTACAGTAGGATATCTGCTATAAAACTCTACAGTGACTGTAAAACTCTCATTATCAATTTTATTTTATACCAGCCAACAAAATATATAACTTACGCATAGAATTGTTCTTAAAAAAAAAAAGCGGTTTTAACAATTTTCTGGTCAGAAAAATAAGTCCTGCCTCTTTACAATGTAAAATAACTTCAGAAGTTAAGAACATTTTTGAATTGTAATTGAGTTAAAGGCTGTCCTGTAAAACAAATAAAAAACTCCCAGATTTTCTTCAAAAGTGAATTTTAATGATGGATGTTTTGTGTAAAGTTTTTAAACTGAGCTCTTACAAGATTACACTGAAACATTTAATAAGAAGGCTTCTGAATAGCAACTATCATTCAGGTAATATAGTACGGAAAACACTGATCTGAAGAAAAACTATTGTTTAAGTAATACAATATGGAAAACACTGATCTGAATAGCAACAATCGTTCAGGTAATACACTGTAGAAACACTGATCTGAATACCAACTATCGTTTAGGAAATACAGTATGTAAACCACTGATCTGAATACCAACTATCGTTTAGGTAATACAGTATGTAAAACACTGATCTGAATACCAACTATCGATCAGGTAATACAATATGGAAAACACTGATCTGAATACCAACTATCGATCAGGTAATACAATATGGAAAACATTGATCTCAATAACAACTATCGATCAGGTAATACAATATGGAAAACACTGATCTCAATAACAACTATCGATCAGGTACTACAATATGGAAAACAGTGATCTGAATAACAACTATCAATCAGGTACTACAGTATGGAAAACAGTGATCTGAATAACAACTATCGTTCAGGTAATATAGTATTAAAAGAGTTGATGGGGTTGCTCTTGATCAGCTGCTTTTCTCTTAATTTATCAGTTCAACAGCTAAAAAGTAGGGATGGTTATGCGCAAACAGCCCTTTGTGTATTTTTACGCAAAAATATTAAATAAAATCAAAATAAACAGAAATCTTTATTTTTAATTATTTCAATACATTCGTAATGACATAAGGGTCTACTTGGATGTTTAAAAGATAATTCGGAAAAATTCAGATGTTTTTGTTATTAAGATGAAAGTGTTCTACATGAAGTCATTATGACAACTAAATCTCAAGAAATACAGACAACTGGTCGAAGAAGGTAAATAATGAAGAAAGAACAAAATGAAAACAAGATAAAGTGTGTTTTCGGTTTCCAGTAGTATTGACTTAGACATGGATATTGTATTAAATATTTTTTGTTATAATTTGTATAGTTATTAAATTCCACTTAACTTCTACAAAGTCTGATTACATGTGAATTTATTTAATGACATGTTTTTATAAAGAGATGGCTAAATAGACGTATGCATACCCGTAACAAGATGCAGTTACATCAAGTACAACATGTATATTGGAACAATAATAAAAATATTTTGTAACATAGATTTGTTAACGAGGGTTATTATTTATTACGTTTTGAACACAGATTTCCTAGTTACCGTGGTACCAGCTATATTCGTAAGATAGAAACATTTGAATAACTAATTTAAAGCTAGTTGATTTAACTAATGACAAATTGCAACGTCAGTAAAATTCTCAAACGCTCAATTTGTGCAACTAATTTAAACTGAGTTGTTTGCGAAAGGTTTTATGTTAATAGAAAAACAAATAAGTAACAGTTTTGAAACTAAAATAAAACATTAAGTTCGAAGTCGCCGGAGTTACTGTAGTGCAGCTTGTTGATAACTGAAATGTCGTGGAATAAAGGCTTGTTTTATCTAATGTCTTAAATTGTAAACTTATTTCAGCAAGAATCCTTTTCCACTGTAAAGACAGCAAGTTCTTAAATATTATGATAGAGATGAAAAATCAAATTATATAAATGTGAAATTACTTTTATATTTTATATGAAGAATTGTTACTGCTTATTAGCTAGTATTAGCTATGCTTATTAAATTGCTTTTTATGCTATCTACGGATGACAAATCCATAACTCCCCAATTATGGAAATGACGTTCTTTATAAGTATGTACATTGTAGTCATTGATGGAGATGGTTCATATATGATACCAAGATTTACGTACACATAGTTTTCATTCACTACATTATGTTCTGGATAGGTGGGGTCGTCAAGTAAAATTTCAAAAAGAATGATTTCCATTTATAATTTGATATTGCATCACGACATTCCCATGAGTGACTAAGGTAGTATATCTTTAAATTGTTATCATTTCTCTGTTAACACAGAGATGGAAATACAATAGAATGTCGAAATATTTAACATATTTCTACAATATAAATTGTTTCGTACAATCAGTTGTTTTAGTTTGATAATAATTAC
>NW_013666782.1:114421-136804 GCF_000517525.1 Limulus polyphemus
AGCAGAATGTACTATAAAGTGAAAGTAGATGGGAAGACCAAGATCTACCACGCCAATCTGTCGAAGAAATACTTCAAGATGGAAGGAGACCTAATAGATGCAGCTATTGATGCACAGATGGACATGGTAGGTGTGGCTGTCATAGATGCAGAACCAGAAGACATTGACTTTGTTATAGAAGATAAAGACCTTCTAGGCCTAAAACCATGGGTGGAAATGAGAGATACAAAGATGTCAACATCATTGAAGAACTGACTGGCAAGCGGAAGAAGGGGATTCAAGATCTACTGTGTCAGTATATAGATAGATTAAGCAAGACAGACCTTATGCAACGAGTGATCGAGACTATGACCAGGGCTCCTGTCAAGGTGAAGCCCTAGTTTTAATAGTTTTTATAGTTTTAATAAAATAAATTCATGGTAATAAAGTTACTGTTTGTAACTCACTTATGCATGTGTACAGGTTTACTTGATTCACACTTACTACTCCTGTCTTACGTAGATGCGTTTTACTATTTATGTGTCATTCAGATTTGTCAAATATGATTTTAACACTTTATATCGATTAGGAGTTTAACCATTGTTATATATATATTTGAAAATATTGTATTGTATTAAAAACAAACAAATATAATGGTTAAGCTACGAAGTGATATGAAATGCTAAAACCAAATTTACAAACGTGTTATATTGTATTGGTTTTTAATTTAGTTGAATTTTTAATTTCACAAATAGTAGAAGAAGCCATAGAAATAAATGTGTTTTTACAGTATTGTGTAAGAAAACATATTGCTTTAAAACGCCATTAAAATGTATAGGGTTTAAATTTTATGAAATTTGCTCTTTTCTATTTCATCTTTTTAATATTTTCATCTCAAAATAACACAAATATTTTTTGTGTGTAATCATCAAAGTATAAAGATGTCACACTTTTTTATATTTTATATGTTATATAATCTATTGTCAAGAAATGTTCACAGCCCTTTCCGTTTTATTATAAAACATCCCTCTAAGCAATTTCCATAGTTATTACCCTTAAAGGCATTTCAGATATAACATTTACAAGCGAGTGTGCTTGGAGCTTCATGTAATGTGTAGAATGAAGGCTTCTTCCGTTACTATGATGAAAGTTTTATCGTTGGTTATAGTAACACATAAACCAAACAGCTCTGGATGATTCAGAGTATATTTAAAACATAATGGACGTTTCGTGAATATCTTTGGTCAGAGGTTAAAAGTTATGTAGTGGTCTAAAATTATTTTTTAAAGGTTCTGCCATGCTGAAAGTTCATTGATTTAGTTTTATGCAAAGAATGGTTGAACATAAAGAAACACGTAGAAAAGGAGATTTGTGCAGAGATACACGTTTTTCACGGATATATGTTCTTTTACGTTTTGCATAAAAGATAAGCGACACGCGTGACAAAATGTTAAAAATTATCCAGTAAGAATGAAAGAAGAGTTATTTTCATGTCTATAAAAAACTGTTTTAGATTGGTGAATAATGTATTTTCTGAATAAACGATGTGCAGTTTTACTCCAAAGATTATATTTCAGTGTAAAGGAGAATCACATGACATCTTCATAAGTATTTATTGTTATATGGTGATAAAGTATAAGTCGTCTCTCACCTCTTCCCCAGTGACTCGGCGTTAAGCTTGAGGGCTTATAACGCTCAAAATTGGGTTTCGATACCCGTGATGGGCATAGTACAGATAGCCTATTAAGTAGCTTTATGTTTGAACGTAAACAAACAATCCTCCCATCTGGGCATTTTTCTGGTAGGCAATTGTATCAATTTGCACACAAATCATTCCCGTTCTGAGTTGTTAAAATCTGGAAATTAATGATAAAAAATGTTGTGTCTGGAGTTAAATATATAACAAAACTGATTATATTTTATTGTATACTCCTGAAATTGCTAAATCTTTTCCAGGATATTTTGAAGACAACAATGGACTTTGAGTTTGTTCTTCTTTGAAAATATTCTTCACTAAACTTACTAAAAAGTAAAATAACTAAAGTTACCTCCGAAAATAGTTTGCGCCAGATACTTCAAAGATAGAGTATTAACTCTTCATTTAAAATCACAGACCACACTGTATTGTGTCAGAACATTTAATTGAGAACACAGATTTCACAAGAATCACCAGATTCTGGACTTCAAATTCCATCTAAAATTGCTTACACGAAACACTACGAGAAATGGACAGCAACCTTTCGACCAAAACTAAAGGTTTGTATCTTGCACTTCATCATTATTTTATAAAAAACAACAAGAGAGGCTTACATGATACATTTAATTAAAAAATAATTGTATAAAACACTGCAGATTTTAAATATTAACACTTCATCCAAGCTTTAGGTAAGGTTACTATAGAGGCTGTAGATCAGCACAATTCACCCAGATGTTACTCATATATTGCAGTACAAGTATTCGATAGCAAAAGCCTGTTTAAAAATGTCGCCTAAGATGCTGGTAAGAAGCACTTCATTCAAAAGACAAAGGCTTGGATGAGAACTATACAGGCTAGAGAGAATCACTTCATTTAAAGGACAAAGGCTTGTATGAGAACTACAGAGGCTAGAGTGAAGCACTTCATTCAAAAGACAAAGGCTTGGACGAGAATTACACAGGTTGGAGAGAAGCACTTTATTCAAAAGACAAAGGCTTGGATGAGAACTACATAGGCTAGAGTGAAGCACTTCATTCACAAGACAAAGGCTTGGAGTGCTTTTCTCTAGCCTATGTAGTTCTTACCCAAGCCTTTGTCTTTTGAATGACATGCTTCTATCCAGCCTGTGTAGTTCTCATCCAAGCCTTTGTCTTTTGAATAAAGTTCTTCTCTCCAACCTGTGTAATTCTCGTTCATTCAAAAGACAAAGGCTTGGGTAAGAACTACATAGGCTAGAGAAAAGCACTTCATTCAAAAGGTGTATGCTTGGAGAAAACACTCTAGAGGTTATAGAAAATCACTTCTTTTAAAAAGATATAGGCTTGGACAAGAAACTGTAGAGGCTAGAGAGAAACACTGTTAAATAAATGCAAACTGAAACCAAAACTTTGCTGAAGCACAGAACATTACATAATATGCAATAGAAGTTTGAAGCAAAACTTTATTCATTCAAAGATAGAACTTAAAACCTATACTTGATTTAATTTCAGAGCTTTCTACAAGGTTCTACATAAACTGGAAACGAATGTTTTTTTCAGATACAAAAGATAGCTCAAGACTTCAGAAAAACTGAAATCAAAACTTCTAAAATGAACACAAATTTATTCACACCAAATCATAGTAATCAAATTCAATGAATGTTGTTAACAGAGAAATCTAAAGGAGATTATATAGACTCTGACACTGAAAGAAACACTTTTAACCAACACACACACCAAATTCAACAAATCTTGTTAACGGAGAAATCTAAAGGAGGTTCTATAGACACTGAAAGTAACACCTTTAACCAACATGCAATTGTTCATACAACTCATAGCCACCAAATTCAACAATTATTGACATTTAAACAAAGTTCTGCGCATTCTAAAACCAACGCTTTTAACAAACTCAATAAATTACACAAGATAATATAATAATCTTATAGAGCCTTATTCCTAACAGTTTACATAAGTCACCACAGTAATTAGAATGAAGGTTTTTTTGATACAAAGAAGTAAAAAAAGATAACACTATACCTAAAACTAGCATCTTATCCATATACACAAACTCTACAAATTCTGAAACAATATTTTTACTAAACATTGTTATTTTTCTCAATATAACAAAGTATGTGTAATAAATGTTTTACGTAAGGCCACTCAGTAGCTATAATAAACATTTTATACAAACATTGTAGTTTAAAAAAGGCCACTCAGTAGTTGCAATAAACATTTTATTCAAACACTGTAGTTTACATAAGGTCACTTAGTAGCTGTAATAAACATTTTATTCAAACACTGTAGTTTACATAAGGCCACTCGTTAGCTGCAACAAACATTTTATTCAAACACTGTAGTTTACATAAGGTCACTCATTAGCTGTAATAAACATTTTATTCAAATACTGTAGTTTATATAAAGTCACTCATTAGCTGTAATAAACATTTTATTCAAATACTGTAGTTTATATAAAGTCACTCAGTAGTTGTAAAAAACGTTTTATTCAAACACTGTAGTTTACATAAGGCCACTCATTAGCTGCAACAAACATTTTATTCAAACACTGTAGTTTACATAAGGTCACTCAGTAGCTGTAATAAACATTTTATTCAAACACTGTAGTTTACATAAGGCCACTCAGTAGCTATAATAAACATTTTATTCAAACACTGTAGTTTACATAAGGCCACTCATTAGCTGTAATAAACATTTTATTCAAATACTGTAGTTTATATAAAGTCACTCAGTAGTTGTAATAAGCCTTTTACTTAAACACAGTAATTTATATACGACACCAAATAAATTAAAAGGATATATACCTTAGAAACTTAAAAAATATAACATAGACATCAGAAAAACGTAAATCAAAACGTTGTATTTTGAAAGTTAAAAATCAATATTTCATTCACAGGCAGATAGCTTAGAAACTGGAAGCTACTTCAACGAACAGACAGTTCACGATACACCAAATAAAAACGTGTATTACAAAATCGTCCTACACTACGATGTTCTTGTGTATAATGTAGAAAACTAGTATTACCATATTAAATTAAGCCTCTTTGATGTTACAATCAAATGAGAAAACCTATTTGTTAAATACTGCACGCGATATTTGTAGATAGTAAACAATAAAACTGAATTTCCTTTTCTTGAGAGATTTTTCAGGTGTTATACCGAGTATGTGTAAACATGTATTACACGATCTGCGCAAGAACACAATAGGGAGTCGATTTTTCATCAAAGTATAAACATCACATTTGCAGAAACTATCTACGTTTATAGGTTACAAATTAAGCATTACCGTTTATCGTTGTACCTGCAGTTTTCTTTGATATAAAAATTGAAAAGTTGCATAACATTTAGAACCATAAAATATACCAAATGCAGGACCGACCTGAGGCAGTTTATGCAGAGTAAAGTACCTTGCTAAAAGAGCATAGGAGTCTCTGGATTTTTTATAAGTTTAGTAAATAAGACAGTGCATAGTTTAGGCTGTAATGTAAAAAAAAACCATACTGAAACTATATAGCGATTTAAGTTTTCAGAAGTTTCTTGGAAAATTTTGAATTGGACCGGGTGGTCTTAAAAATTTGCGAATAATATTTAGAATTATTTTTGTTTTTTGTGTTTACTTTGATCGACAAAAGATCTTATTAGCTGAAAATCTAAACATTACAAGTAAAACTGCTTTATGATAACTTCTTACTCTTTAGACTTTAATACAAACGTGATAACATTGGTGCAATACAGTTCTACAATGTTTATGTGATCTTTTGGTAATGATATAGACTTTTATTCTAATCAGCAAAAATACAAACGACAGTATTGGGAAGTTGTGTAAAAGATACTTAGTTTGGTTATTGTTAAGAACAAAGCTACCCAATGGGCTATTAGTGTAGTGCCCGCCATGAATATCAAAACTTGATTTTTAGCTGTAAAAGAAATATCCTTTATTTAAACAACTTGCAACGATAAGTAACCTGTAAACAATTGCAGGCACGAAACATGGCTTTATTAAGCTTCAGCAACCAACTCGGAAGTCTGATGGCATTTATAGATATCAATGCGGTTATTGAACCGATCATTCTTCCTCAACTTTTCAGTGAAGCCATGGGAGGTAAAACAACCAGAGATCTTTGGAGCTGCTCACTCCAAATCAAAATATAACATTATCATGCACCACTACAGCCTCTCTGCGTTGTTAATCATAAAAGTTATTACTTTTCTCAAAAACAACATTCTATATTAAGAGATGTTGTCCTTTTATAACTGATCATCGATTGGTTTCTTCTTCGAAAATCCATGTGAGGTGTGATAACCATAATTCTCGTTATTACAGCTATTGTTGAATTCTCATTCTTGTCAGACGTCTTCTCTAGCTCCTGCTGGCTAACCGAACTCCAGGAAAACTGCTTCTTTTGTTTTCATAAGACACGAATATAGTTCTGGTTTGAAAGATAAATTGACGTAATTTGATGAAACAATAAAAATATATATCAGCTGTCTTGAGGTGTTTTATACTTAATATAAAGTGGAATGTCGTTTTTATTTATTTCTATTGAATTTGCTTCTGTTACCTAATACTGCACGAACAAAAATATCATGACAGCTGTATATTATATGTTTTCAATCAACCAATTGTTTGCCAAAGTTCCAGTGGATATATATATTGCCTAACTGAAATATTTTCTGTAAGTTGTTACTGTAATTCGAAGTTTAATTATCTAACACACTTTTACTTTGTGAAAGAGTGCAGGCTGGTAAGTTTATGTTACATTGGTATTCAAACGGGTGTTTAAAAGTGTTATTTGAGTAATAATTAAATGTAAACGTTTATTATAAGCACAAAAACGACCTGTATGTCGTAGTTGTTTGTTTGTATTGAAGCTTAAGAAGAGCTAGTAAATAATAACGACGTAACGACAATTGGATAGTTTAATTTTTTAACGGATAGCTAAGTATGATAGAACGTAAACCAGTTGACATGAAAATAACGTAAAGTAACGTTTTCTGACACTTTACATTAATAATGAACGGATTATCCTCAGTTTTCTGATTTTCCTGGAAGGAGTTTAGAAATTTAATAAGAGCTTTCTTCAGTGTTGCATAGGCTAATGAGCTCTGTTCTTCTAAGTCCAATGTTTTTTTCTGATAAGGATACCTCGGAGTAAGGATTTATTAGTGTTACATAAGCTAATGTTCTTCTAAGTCAGTTCAATGGTCTTACAGATAAGGATACTTTGGAGTAAGGAACTATTTGCTTATTTGATCTCTTGATTTAAATTCGTAAAAAATGGACAGATTTAAATTTATTAACGTCAAATGAATGAAGAGTCAGATGGCTTTAAAAAAACACAAAGTGTTCCGTTCTTAGTCGCAAGGTCCGGTATGAATATTAGATATGTGTTCCGAGTTCCGGTTTCGATTCTACATATTAACAAGGACGGATATGGTTTAAAATTCTAAATTCAAACTAGCTCTTTGTTTGATGTATCATTTTATGTTTATAAGTTTTATATTTGTCATAACCGATAAAATCACTGTAAGCCACGCCTATCCTCGTTGATTCCATCACGAAAACTTATTTGGCTGGTAAAAACAAATAAATTAGACTTCTAAAATGAAAGTGTAATTATTGATTTATTTTTGTCCATAGCACAAAACATTTCTTCATTTTTTTACTGCTATGAATGAAGTGTGTTTCTTAAGGATATGTTTTTGCGTGTGATCGTTTCGTGGGACAACCTGAAGCACACGAAGTATTATTAAAATAAATGCACATTCAATCGATATTTCGCGACTTTACTAAGTACATCCTTTGGTAGGCTTTACTACTCAAACAGAAATGTCGTTTGTATTGAAATAAAGAGTTATTTCGTGGTTATTAAAAACTTTTGAAGAACTATTTCGTCATCTAATGGAACTATTTTGATATCATGTTTTCTCCAAACCTTCCTGGATTATTTCATATTTGTATTCTGAATTATTATATTATGGCTAAGTTTTGTTCTATATATAATCGTTATTATAAGTATTTACTGTATTTGGGAATTTGTTTAATATTACATGAAATTAAGATTGATAATGATTTTATTACACTTTTCTGTATTGTCCATCATTTCGTAATGTCTAAACTTTTGTTTAAACGGATTTGCCTTTTTTTTTGTGAGTGCAGAAATCAATGTCAATAAGATTATATTTTTACTTTCCTAAATGTCGCGAAAATACTGAATAAAATTGGATGTTTGATTATTATCATTAATATTTCTTGATGACAAATAACAGCGAACCGATAATATTGTATTACTTAAGTAAATGCGAATGTTATAACTATTTAGATTAATCAAACGAATTAAAGGTTAAATGTATTTTGTAATATTGTAGCAATAGCATGGTTAAAACTAGTGTTACAAAACACGCCATTCGCCTCTCTCAGTTTATTATTATGAAAATTATGCATCTGGTGAACAGTCATATGATCTGAAACGCTAACTGTTGTCATTTGGAGTTCAGAGTACTCCAAAATTGTTCATGAATCATGACTTGACCTCAGAGACGACATTTTTATTTTTTATGCCTGTGGAGAGCCATTGAACAAATTGAAACAACCAATTACAGCGAGATGTTGCAAATAAACTCCAATTTAATAGATTGTGGACTGTTTTCAGACTAATTGTACAGTGTTGGGGACATCTAGACAAGATTCTGACTTTCTACAATCGTAGTGTACAGTCCCTGAGGTTGAATCAGATAACCGCAGCTGTAACTGTACATCACGTCAGTGTGCAAAATGTTTCAGAAGGCTAACTTGTATGCTAAAAATCCATTGAGATGAGCCCCTTTATAGTAAGGTATAAAACATCTTGTTTGCAAATGTGTGAAAAGCATTTCCGTATTCTATGAGAGCAGTGGAAGATTATTGTAAAAAGTATTTACGAAGAGTTTATAATATAAATGTATTTTGTTTAATAATAAACCATTTCATAAGAATATTTTAGAGTAAAGGAACTTCTTTTTATATTAGTCGTAAATGAGTAGAATTGATATGTTACATTTACAAATCGTGGAGGAAAGCGATCTGTCAGGCGCAAAACAGACAAAAGAATAACTTTGATGACCTAACACTTTTTAAAGATATCTGATTAACAATATTGTTTTGGTAGTTGATAATAGGTGTAATATTACATCACAATATGAATAATGATATTTTTAACTTCATCTTTCCTTTCTTGGGCCTGGCATATCCTGGTGATTAGGGAATTTCACTCAGAAGCTGCAGGTAGCGGGTTCGAATCCCGTCACCAAACATTCTTGCTCTTTCAACCATAGAAGCTTAGTAATGTGACGGTCAATCCCACTATTCGTTGGTAAAAGTATAGCCCAAGAGTTGACGATGGGTGATGTTGAGTAGCTGCCTTCCCTCTAGTCAATCACTTCAAAATTAGGAACAACTAGCCCAAATAGTCCTCGAGCAGCTTTTCGCGAAATTCAACAAACAAACCAACCATTATTTTCTGCCTTAATACAGATTTCCAGTAAAAGTATAATAAAATTTTCAACTTGCTGGAAACTTGTTTGGGGTCAATAAAGAGAGACGTAATAAGAAATATTTAATCTTATCATGTTGCAATAGTACACTTGTCACCAGCTTCATCATCTTGGGTGTTATACATCATAACATTTAATATTATACAACTATTTTGTTCGTGTTAAATAATACATCATTTTGCTAATCGTTCAGCGTCAAATAAGATAAAATATGTTTAGAGATATTCATACTGTAGTAATGTCATGATTATGTTTGAACTCCCTGTAGCTATTATATTGCTCGCTTTCTGGGTTTTGATTACAATTATGAGTCAAACGTTACCGAAAAATATTTGTTTAAAACAACCATAAACACACAGTTCAATGTAGTAACAAAGTAACGGTTTCTTAGTGGAAGATTTGTGAAATGGGAGCGTGCCAGAGTTCTGATTTCTCTTATAATCTAAATGTCTAAAAAAATCCTAGTAATCAGACGTGACATCATGATCATAGTTTTTTTAGTTCTTGGTTTAAAGAAATTGGCATCTTTCTTATCACCTTAAGGTTTTGTTTTTCTGGGAGTTAATGATTGGAAAACTGGATTGGTGAAAGTTATTGGTTTTTTTTCTCCAAATATAGATTTTAATTTCAAGACTTCTTCTGGGACAAAGAAATTAAAACTTTTTCTCGATCACGGGATGTTAATGGCAGGAAAAGAGTTTAATGGCAACTTTGAGGCTACTTGCAGTCCGTTAAAGACAAAGGGAAGTTGACCACTGTAAAGTGTAATAGTGAAACACTATGGTACCACACATCAGTCTTCGTTGTCAGGTCGAGATTTTAACAGCAGTTTGGGCGCTTTGTGGGTTTGAAAGCTTGCATTCTAATGCAGGCTGAGCGCTCCGTATGTGACTGACAAGGTCTCATTCATTGATAAATCATTGGTACTCCACCTCCTGCTGTAGATAAGTCTACGAAGCTCTTGAGGGTCGTTTACATTAGAAGAAATGCAGGCATCTTTCTACGATCGATCAGGTTGTGACAAAATTGAAGGAAACTTTAAGCTATTCATTTACTATCAGCATATTTTGGGAGTCTTTCCACTACTAAATAATGTTATACTATTTTAAACGTTAAAATAGTTACTCAGAATATAAGCTCATGCCAGTTTATAAACATTAATATGAAATTATTCTTTATTCTATAAATTTCTCTTATATATGTGGTCACCTTGATGCTCAGAAATGATTCTTACATATAAGTGAGGCGATACTATTTTGATGCTAATCTGTCATAGTTAAACTCAAGGAATGTTCACATGAAAACAATCCAGGCGTTATAAAAGATAAAAGTTGAAGAATAATCCACAAAAACGAATAGATTCGATTGAGTTAAAAATTTATACATCGAGTTTAACGACATTATATTGAAGAAACAATACGTATATATTTTAAAATAATTAAAAAGGGATAACTGGATGACAATGCTAAGACAATCTACTGTCTTCGAAAAACAGGAAATGTCTTTGAAGGAGTATTTCGCCCTAGAGGAAACGAACAGATACGAGTCATTATCTAGATATTGGTGGTGTTTTGTCGTTAACATTTACGGAAGAAGCCAATATTTACGGGTTTTTAATTTTTCTCATCTGCAAAATTCCATTTAAATATTTGTCCATGTAAAACATAAATTTTCTGAACTTTATATCTTTACTTACTTCTATAGTTATGGGGCACAATTACATTTTCTTATAATTATTTTTTTTGGTATGAACTTTGTAACATAAATAAATGCTAACACACTATTTTATCAAAAATGGAATGAAATTTGGTACCGAGTTGATTATCCAAAACAATGCTATTACAATGGCTCACGACTTACTTGGTATATTTAAGAGAAGGCCAGCTTCTGAATTGATGAAAATATTGTCAATTGTTACCATAGTACACATGTTCAAAATTATAGCTTTCTGTCTTTATTGAGACTGTCTTATTAATTACAGATTTATTTTTTGTGTCAATGATACATTATCGTCCTCTAGGTTTTATCTCTAATTATGGGAGCTTTAAGTTATAACTTGTTAATGTTGGAATTATTGTTTTGTTATTAAACATGAGAACAATATCCATTGGTTTTGTGTGTAGTTAAGCACAAAGCTACATAATTTGCTGTTCATGATATGCCCACCACGACCATCGAAACCCAATTTGTTGTGCTTTAAGCCTACAGACTTACCGCTGAGCCACTGAGAGGGTATTGAATTAGTGCAGTAAATCTATCTGATTGTATTATAACTCACCTCAATAAAAATAGATTATAACGAATAGAATACTGTTCGATTTAGTTAAAAGTAAATACACAAATAATAAGAAATAAGAACTATTCGTAGCCTAAGCTATTGTGATGCATAATGATTATCTGCTATAAGATAAAATGTTCTGTCACTGATCCAAGTAAACGTACCTATGAACATTGATATTCTATTTTTATATTGGGTTATAGTTTGAATTTTTTTAAAAGCGTAAGTTATAGACAAAGTGTAAAAATATTTATAATTATTCATTGGAAAAAAATTTAAAGTAATACAGTGCTTTTAATGACAGACTTACTTTATGATGTGCTAAAATACGTCTGTACAGTTTTTTGTTTTGAAGTTTAAAATTTGTAATTATAAAATTAAATTAAATCATACTACAAATATAATTTTCACTGTAATATGTTTCATCATTTTGAATCCAAGATTTTATTGCACTATTTAGATTGCAAGTTTGCTTTTCACCTTGATATTATTTGGTATTTCATTCTTCAGCTTTTATTATACATATTAACTTTGTCAGTTTGCTTTTCACTTTGATGTTATTTAACAATTTGTCTCTCAGACTTAAATATACATACATTGCCAGCTGGCTTTTCACCTTGACATTATTTGATATTTTATATCTAAGCTTTCGTTATACTTACCTACTTTGTCAGGCTAACAACAATTCGTGTCTATTGTTGATTTTGCGTTGACAAAAACATTCTGATATATTAATCAAAAATTAAAATGTCTTAAGCTCCAAAACATATTATAATTATCTGCTCACCAGAATAGCTATTCGTTTTTGTCACTAAGACTAGTCAGTAACGGTAGTGAGCTGATTGTTTAAAAAAAAAAGCTTCTATAGAAACAAGACATACGATGAAACGTTGGATGAATAACTAGTTTGGCCTGGCATGGTCTGGTGGCTAAACCCTCGACTCGCAAGCTGAAGGTCGTGGGTTCGAATCCCATTCCCAAACATGCTCGCTCTTTCAGCCGTAGGTTAATCCCATTATTCGTTGGTAATGAGCAGCACAAGAGTTGGCAGTGGGTGTTGTTAACTGGCTGCTTTTCCTCTAGTATTTAACATCAGTTCTTTTTCTTTTCACCAGTGAATAAACCGAATAGTTACCGACCGATCATGTCAAGGAACTTTTTTAAAACGTTTAATAAGTATTATAATAACTACATATTTAGAAGTCATAGATAAATTACCAGAAATCAAAAATCGTTTCCAAAAATAGGTTTGTTTGTCTGTTTTTGAATTCCACGCAAAGCTACACGAGGGCTATCTGCGCAGCCGTCCCTAATTTAGCAGTGTAAGACTAGAGGGAAGGCAGCTAGTCATCACCACCCACCGTCAACTTGGGTTACTCTTTTACCAACAAATAGTGAGATTGACCGTCACTTTATAACGTCCCCACAGCTGAAAGGGCGAACATATTTGGTGGGACGGAGATTCGAACCCGCGACCCGAAGATTGCGAGTTGAGCACCCTAACCACCTGACCATACCGGGCCCCGAAAATAGGAGTTCAAAGCTGCACCTGATCCCCCAAAGGGTCGAGACTCCAAACCAATGATGAACTTTGTCTGGAGTTGCCTTTTTCTTTTCCAGAGCTTAACTTGTTTTAACTTAAAAGTGAGTTTTTCACTCTAGTATTCACTATGTTAAACTAAAACTGACAGTACTTTCATAATTATATCATTTTACAGATTTCCATACTTTTTAGACGTGATTTGTAGGATTACGATTCTGTAATCTTATTTTACCCATGCTCCTGCATTGAAATGTAACAAGTGTTTAAATATTTTTTTTGAAATAGCTATATTGTCCAGTTTTCTTAGATGAATGCATGAAAATTTTAACTAAAGATGGTGAGATATTATGTCCAGTATGGTGTATGTTTAAACAATTAAATAAAAAAATGACTTTGGTTATTATAACGTTCAGCTTCATTAGTTAAATGTTAATGCCCCCGATGGTTCAGCGGTAAACTTGAGGGTTTATGACGCTAAAATTGGGCTTCAATTCCTGCAGTCGGAGCAGCACAGATAACCCATAGTGTAGCCTTACGTTTAAACCAAATAAACAAACACATTCTAATACTTGTCGCAGAGTCAAATTCAGACAATTACCAAACATAACATAGTTATTTTATTATTCGCCCCTCATTAACCACGTAATTGAGATCAATATACAGGACTTTAAAGATTCATCTATAATGAGAAATAAAGCACAAATGTATTGCTGTTGAGTATTCCTGACAAAGAACGAATTAAAATAACATTTTATAGCAAAATAATATGAGAAATATTTATATTTCTATAGACGTATGTGTGTTTTTTCTTATAGCAAAGACACATAGGACTATCTCCTGTGTCCACTGAGGGGGAATCAAACCCTTGATTGTAACATTGTAAATCCGAAGTGTTACCGCTGTCCCACCGGGGGACATTTTGTTCCTACACACTTGCCATATCTTACAGATGTCGATATTCTGATTTAGCATATTTTGTACCAAATGTAACCAACACACTAGATAATTACAAGATTCCAATATCACTACCGAAAGCGTGAAATACATTTTAACGTGTGGTTAGCGCTTGAATATATTCTAAATATCCAATATGGATGATATCGTCATCATTTAAACATCCCTTATGGATAACATCGTTATCATTTAAATACCCTATGTTGAGAATGTCATTGTCGTTTAAATATCCCATATGAGTAATGTTGTTATCGTTTAAATATTCCACATATATAATATCGTAGAAAGATTTACTTTTTTTTTTTACTTTTCAGCTAGAGCCACAAAATAGTTTAAACAATCTGTGATCAAATAGAAGATAGGAATAACCAATATAAATCATCATCAGTTAGTATTTCAGAGTAAAAAATTTCTTTAGCTTTGAATTCTAATGGAAAAATTATGAGTTGGGGAGTTTTTCAACCAACAGATGGCTTTAAAGTACTTTCTTTCTGATTCGACTTTTCATCGTGTAAAGCTTCCTCTTTCTAACGAAATACGCTAGCGTACAAAAATACAAAACGATAATATTAAAACCCAAACAAGAGATAGTAGTATTGATTATCTAAGTTTTAAAAACGTTTCCCAAAATAATAATCTTGAGCTTTCATTTTGTATCTGCCGAAAACTCATGCTATTATTATAAATTAAACTTAGTAAGATAATATAGGCTGTTAGCAATGGTATGAATCAAATATTAAGTGTTTACTCTAGTCCCCTACTTCAGTAGATGTTTGCGCTGTTTGACGTAATGATTGTTTAATAACATTAACATCTACAAGAATGCTTGTTTTAATCATATATTAGTATTACATATCTTGTGAAAATATAGATTTTAGTCATACTATGAGTTTAAATAAAGTGTCAGAAGAATAGCTGGTAGAGATAAAAGCGATCCATTTCATGATAAAATTTCTATCTTAAACAAAAAAGGTTTAAATCGTATTGGTTCCACACTGTTTCATCTGTGAATCAATCTCGTAACTTCAAATAGATAAGGTACTTGACGGAAGGACTGATAATATGATCATCATGTCATGCATGGTAAGAATTATAAAACGTATGTGATTACAATTATAGAATTTCTAGTAACATAAGGCCACAATTTTATCTGATAACATATTAACAATTTTCTACTTGACAACAAAATACTAAGCTTTTGTCTGATAATGCCACACTTCTGTTTGATAACATACTACCAAAGCTTTTGTCTGAAAACACAATGTGATAACATAATTCTACGCTTCTGTCTGAAAACATAATATCAAATTTCTGTCTGATAATATAATACCAAGCTTCTTTATGATAGTATAATACCAACTTCTGTTTGATAACATAATACCAAACTTCTGTCTGAAAACATGACACTAAGTTTACTATGATAACATAAAACCAAGTTTTTGTCCTATACCCCGACTTGCGATCTGAGGGTTGCAGGATCGACACCCGTCACCGAACATGCTCCCTCTTTCAGCCGTGGGGGCATTAAAATGTGACAGCTAGTCCCCCGACTAGTTGGTAAAAGAGTAGTTTACGATTTGGTGGTTGGTGCTATGGACTAGCTTCCTTTTCTTTAGTCTATAACTTCAGTATTAGTGTGGCCTTCGAGCAACTTTGGACAAAATGCAACAAATAAACGACTGTCGTGTACCTTAATTTTTGACCTTCTCTTCCATATTCATGTTTTGATCTCGTCTACCTTAACTGTTTCTTTTATTTCATTTCTTTTTATTCATATATAATCGATACTAACCTCCCTTTCGAGCAATGTATATATTTTTCTTTTTGACAATTTTATTTTACGTTTTTGTTACTCTCATCTGCTCAATATTTTTATTCTTTCGTTTATTAAAACAGAAAATATTTTCATTCGTAAGATGAAAACTTTTTAATATAATTTTCAACTTTAATATCAACATTTCATTTTTCACCACTTTAATATTGACTTTATTTTTCCCATTCACTACATTTTCTATCGTCATCGATCATTAATCCGTTGTTCATGATTTGCAAAATATTTTCATAGTTTTTCTAATGGTTCTTGTGATTTAAAAGTTTTAAAATTTTATGGTTTTTTGATAACTTGTTACCCTCCTAGACTGTCCACTTTTATTCTTGAAATAGCAATGGCTTCCTGATTGCCCTTTTCTTCAGCTTACGTGGAAGAAAACATTACTCTATTTTTGACTGACGTATTTCTGATGAATATCGTCTAACCGTGTCTCTAATTGGGTTCTACTTTGTATAAAAGTACTACTTAACATATAGTTTTATTTCTGTCTGATAAACTATGTATATATTATTATGAAAACAGGAGTTTAATGTATAGTTACCTCCGCCACTGAAGGTGAACGGAAGTTATGTTTTCATCCTTGTGTGTGTGTGCTTTTCAATAAGATTTCTCAAAAACGGTTGAATGGATTTGGACGATAGTTGGTGTACATTTTGAATATGATCCAACTTAGATGTGATTAGTTTCGGAAGTCATGGTCAAAGGTAAAGGTCACAGAAAGGTCGCGAAAAAAAAATCTTTCTCTGTTAACATGGGGACCGATTTTTCACACCATTTATGTTCTACAACCCAGTCAAAAATTATAGGATTTTGATGAAACTTGGTGGACATATGTAGAATATTATTTTCATTGTCCTTGAAAAGAGAGAGTCCATGTTCGTTGATAACGACGGACGCACGGACACATTTTCGTATTTTTGAGAGCCGAATATGATCAACGCTACGTAGCGGCGGTATGCGCTCTACTAAGTGCCCCTCTAGTTTACTTATTTAATCACGTTTAAGTTGATATGAGAAAGACTAAAAAAAAAAGACAAAGGAACCGTCTGCTTTCTTTCCATTACAAAAAATATCTAAAGGTAACAAAAGATACAAGAATATGGTAGTTTTTACTATATACGAAGCATTACAGCTTGTATATTAGCAAAGAAAGTTCTCTGCGAAGTATAAAGAACATTTGTATATGTTATGAAGAAGAAGTTGAGAGGCAAGAAACACTTTTATGGGTTTCTCTAAGATATATTATTAACAAGATAGACTTGAAGAGAAATAAATCAAAATATTTGTAGATATATAAAAGGATATCTAGCAGTGAAGTAATTAATTCTGAAACTCTCGATTTAATCTTGAAAGTATAAGGAAATGGTTTAGATGAAATTGTAGTATTCCACATAGTAACATTTAACATGAAGTTTATATTAAAAAATTTTTCAACTAACTTAAGAACCACTTGATTTGGTAGGACTGTGATAATATCCTCTTCACAAGAGCCCAAAGTACTCTTGAAAAAAAGAAAGACAGTCCAATGTTTGAACATTAGATGGCGCACTAGCTTGTTAACTTTAAACCGACTTGAAACCATGATGATTATAATTAAATTTGTCTGTCACGCGCGTCATGCTTGTAAAAAACATGTTATAAAAACTTGCTTCTCAAAACAGATAATCTTAATAATGACATAATTAAAGTTAAATATTCAATGACTGACCTTCGACAAATTGTCTTTTGTCAACCATCGACTACAAATCCCAATAATTGACAATTGCACGTGACGACACTATTATCGCCATTATTAAATATCTAATGTTTCTATGATCTATCTGTGGAAGCTGTTAAAATAGATGGAATATTGATACACACACCTACTTGTAATTTATGTGCAGCAAGTCAGTTTCTGATTTCGCTTTTTTATCAATAGTTAAAAAGTAATATTATTCGAATTATTCAGTATGTAGATTTGTGCTATATTGTTATATGATTGTAAAAGCCATATTCTGTGTAAAAGAAATGTTATAAAACTACATATTGTTTAAAAGAAGGTTTTCAAAATAATTTGTTGTGTAAAAATATGCTTACAACCACTTGTTGTTCAAGGGAAACCTTCAAAACAAAGGTGTTGTATAGTGGAAGCATACAAAGCAAAGACTGTTGTGAAAGGGGTTAAGAAAAAGGTTTGTGTATAATAAAGGACTTAAAAACCATATCTAGGTCTAGGTTGTACAGTAAAAAGCTACAAAACCGAATTTCTGTAATAGAAAGATTACGCAACAAAAGCGTGTTTCAGTAAAAGGCTTAAGAAACCACTTTTTTTTAAAGGCATTTTAACATGAATGTTTTTGTTTGTTGAAACTTTAATAATGAAGTCACTTCGGAAATATTCTTCTGCTTTGTCACAAATTCAAAAAATTCGATTAAAGTATAAAACGAACGGAAACACAATGCTTTACAAATATATTTGTTAATAACTTTGAACATAAATGTTATTAAAAAACATTTTAAATACTTGAAAATGTACAAAAATTATAATTATATGCGTGATATGATATTTTAAATATATTTTCTAACATAAACGAATGCATTAATTATTTTAGCTAATCCCGTAATTTGGTAAAGCTAAGCAAATTAGATTTAAAAACAGTGAAAATGTCGTAAATTAGGAGGAGGATGAGAATATCTTGGACATAAAAAATTACAGTTGAGGAAATATTTCATTGGAAACAGAAGTCTTATGAAAGTAATAAAGAAACATAAGTTTTTAGAACACATTATGAAAAGAAAAGGTAAAAAGTCTTGCAATAACAGGCAAGAGTGAAGAAGAGAAGAGCAAGGGGAGACAAAGGCTCAAATTCATGAATAACATCAGTAACTGAATGAAAAATAAAACTACAGACATATCCCTCCTACAGGCTAACAGATATCGAAGTGGATGGAGGACCATGGTTGTTAATGTCTCTAACAGATAAGGCACATATATATAGCAAGCGAGTAATTGTGTAAAATAATGCGCAAATAAATCTATGCCTAAACTTTTTACGGATGTAAAATTATTCTCTACTGTGTTAATTTATGTACAGACCTACGGAGTAGTTATGTACATAAGCTCAGCAGTAGTTATTCATTTTTACTATAAAATTGTTTTAACACAGTCTTAATCACGAGATAGTTAAGAGTAAAATTTTAGGTGTGAAAGAGTGAAACTTGTATGGAAATTAAAGTTGTTCCATTATATATAATTTCAAGAAAAAATGTAACGTATATGAGTACAGTATGTATGTTACATATACGTATTTCACGTTTTTGGGATGTGATTGTTTTAAAGCAAAGCCTAATTAGACAATCTACTGTGTCCACCGAAGGGAACTGAACCCGAAATTTTAGCGTTGTAAATCAATAAACTTACCGTTGTCCCACAGGGAGACATGGAGAATATGAATGATATCGTACTCGCCACCGCTAGGAGTCGTTCAAGCTGTTTATAATTTTATCCAGGTTGAGCTATTATTAGTTTATAAAGCTATAAGTCTAAAGAAGTACTTTTGCTAGTTAGAATACATGCAATTGCCATGTTAAAATCAGAAAGTAGTTGATCTGATTTAAGTATTCCTGAAACAGTTGTCTGTCTGTGTAGTATACAAATAGTTGTAGAGAGCGTGATTATTATCATTATTAAAAAAAACAACAACAACAGTAATTAGTACCCATTTTTTAAAGAAAAAGTAACTTGTATTTAGATCAATGGTAAGCATTTGCTAAATTTTTGATACATGTAGGAATGTTGTCTCAATTTAAAATATTAAAATACTTTGTTAATATACTATTTGATAAGAAAAAAAACCAAAAAACTAAAGTGTTTCAATATAAATACTGCCAAATTAGATAAATTAGCAAACCCAAATTATTACTGCAACATTATGAAAGCAAGATTTAGCGAATATTCATAACTGTGAGTTATTGTTTTCACCTGTGTAATGGAACAATAAACACGTTGAGATCTTTAGTCGTACTTAATACATAAAATCTGTGTAATGGAACAATAAACACTGTGAGATCTTTAGTCTTATTTAATACATAAAACCTGTGTTATGGAACATTAAACACTCTGAGATCTTTAGTCGTATTTAATACATAAAACCTGTGTAATGGAACATTAAACACTCTGAGATCTTTAGTCGTATTTAATACATAAAACCAACACAGTAAAAACAGGTGAAGTTGTAAGGCTTCATTGTGAACGAAGAGAGAGGAAGAAAGTTGCGCTTTTTGATTTGAAGGAATAATTTAGAAGTTTACATTGAATGATTTTTTGGTAGCATCTTGTTTCACTTGAAAGACCGTAATGGAGATGTCTCTAGGGGCGAAGAGTACATCATGCGCAACATGGAATTAGATATAATGAATGTTATTGGCTTAGTATGTAGAAAATACAAAGTTTTTATGCGGGAGAAAGAATGTTTTCTTATTCTTATGTTAGATTAAGCTCTTGATAAATGTAGCTTCAGCATTAATTCAACATGTTCTAGATAGTAAGTGTTTTGTTTTGGCAAGATCATGTACGTTAGTCATTATCAAGTATAATATATCCAAAGTACATTAATTCTTGCAAAACCAAAGCATCCAAAAATGTAAGTAAGCCATGCATACAAATGATATAACATCTATACAAAGAGAAATGTTCTCTCATAGCTGTTAGTTAAGATAGCATGTGTAAATAGATTTATAAAGTTTAAAACTAAACTTCAAGGGGTTTAAAATTGTAAATAACTAACACATTTCTTTTATGCTAGTTGTAGTTTAGTTAGAATTTCGCGCAAAGCTACACGAGGGCTATCTGCGCTAGCCGTCCCTAATTTAGCAGCGTAAGACTAGAGGGAAGGCAGCTAGTCATCATCACCACCGCCAACTATTTACCAACGAATAGTCACATTATAACGCCCGCCCCCGCGGTTGAAAATGTGAGTATGGTTTGGGGGGGGGGGGGTGACGGGGATTCAAACTCGCGACCCTCGGATTGCGAGTCAAGCGCCCTAACCACCTGGCCCTTGCTAAATGTAAAATAAGAACTTCAGTAAAAAGCTGGTTAATGTATGTTAGAATGATTAAGTCAAAATTTTGAAATCTCTATCTGTTCACGTCCAACCCAATGTATAATGGCTTTTGCAATATACTTAAGAATAACATATGAAAATTAATTAAATTATTTATCTCGTGAATAACATTCGAAGGTTATATTGGCTTAGTTAAGTATCATGTTTTCTATTGTACTAGTATAGAAACAAAATTACCTAAGTTTGAATTAACAAAAATAACATGATATTTACTAAACAGCTCCATGATGTCCTACGAATTTAGGTTCAACTCGAGAAAGTGTAAAAATGAATGTTAAATGAATGTAAGGGTATTGAGCAGAGTATAATTATGTTAAAGATAATAATAATAATACTGATATTTTACTAATACAGAAAGAAAACACAAAATAGCTTGGCAGTATAAAACTGTTAATAATTTACAACATTTATATCATATGTTTCAAACTTTAATCTGTCTGTCTATTCCACGTATATATGTTATTTTAAACTAATAATAACATTAAGGATCTGCCAAAATGGCAACTAGCCATGGCAACGAAAATTAATCTCACTTACCAACATAACATACTGTTCATCTTGATTTTAACTCCTGTGTTATCCAAATTATTTATATTGCGAGATTCTTCATTAATTTATTATAATTCAAGCCTATCAATACTTCACCTTGTGGTCACTGACAACGTACAATTAACTTTATTTAAATGAAAACTATTATAATCACACGTAACGCTAACTTAGAAAAACAATAAAAAACAAATATAAGTTAAGTTCTGACTAGAAATGTTCATTGTAGTAAGGTTTATAACTTTTCATTCATAATAGACGAATTAGTTCTTTCAAGAGTGTAGTTCAATAAACAACCAGTAAATTCTATTTGTCTCCTAAGTTATATGCTATACTTCTTTATAAGCTAAAATAAGGATTCCGTCTACTACTTTAAACACAGTTCACTTCAGTACAGAACAAACATATGTATGTACATTACTGTTCTTAATTACAGTACACAACAAACATATGTATGTATATTACTGTTCTTAATTACAGTACACAACAAACATGTGTATGTATATTACTGTTCTTAATTACAGTACACAACAAACGTGTGTATGTATATTACTGTTCTTAATTACAGTACACAACAAACATATGTATTTTACTGTTCTTAATTACAGTACACAGCAAACATATTTATGTATATTACTGTTCTTAATTACAGTACACAACAAACATGTGTATGTATATTACTGTTCTTAATTACATTACACAACAAACATATTTATGTATATTACTGTTCTTAATTACAGTACACAACAAACATATTTATGCACATTACTGTTCTAAATTACAGTACACAGCAAACATATTTATGTATATTACTGTTCCAAATTACAATATACAACAAACATATTTATGTACATTACTGTTCCAAATTACAATATACAACAAACATATTTATGTACATTACTGTTCCAAATTACAGTACACAACA
>NW_013666782.1:137434-139248 GCF_000517525.1 Limulus polyphemus
CATATTTATGTATATTACTGTTCTTAATTACAGTACACAACAGACATGTGTATGTATATTACTGTTCTTAATTACAGTACACAACAAACATGTGTATGTATATTACTGTTCCAAATTACAGTACACAACAAACATATGTATGTACATTGACTCCCCTGAGCTACAGTATACACCAGACGTATTTACCAATCATCATCCGGCAGTAGCTTTGAAGAGTATAAAACATTTGTTATGGTAATTCTATTTTTGGAAAATCTTATTTTGGGTTATTCTATGTTTACTAACAACAAATCATTTCGTCTGTACATTGTATATCGTTTTTCAATAAGATTTTATTTATTTCCACTTTGCCATTTTCTGACATCGTCGTCGAAGAAGCACCAGTATAAACATTTTTCGATTACTACCCATTGTTCCTGTTGAATTGAATTATTGATGTACTAATCATGACCAACACATATTCCTTGTCAAATATGTTCCATTTCAGATGTTTTTAATTTTTTCAGAGTCTGTTGTATGAGTATGCTAACCTCATGATTTATATGTGTGTGCTTTATTATCCCGAAGCTTTGCTGACTGAAAAGCTAACTTCTTTTTTTCTTGCTGGTCAGCGAATCAATTTAAGATAGTTTCAGTGGAATAAGAGACATACTTGGCTAGCCAATCGACGTCGTAAACCGTTTTCTAGTTATGTCAGTCGTTGGTGTAGGAGGTGTTCTGTGATTGGTATTGAAAAAACATGATGGTAGGGGCTGGACAATTCTCTGTCTTTATAGTATCATGGTAAATAAAGATCCAGATCGATGAATCCAAGTGTATAAAAAGGGTCAACTTCTTTCGTAAATCAGAAGCAACGGGATGTGAGTGTTGATGTCATTGTCCTGAAAATAGCTGGAAATCTCTGGTGCTAGTTAGAAAGCTCAGAAAGAGTGTCGTTATGCGCGAGTCTGAATCTAGTTGTTTAAGAATGTTTGTATGTATTCTCCAGCTTAAATTCATCTGGTTATAATTTTTTAGAAAAAAAAATACATGTTTTGACTTGTTTTCTCTTACTTACACTTTCTCAAGTTCTAGAACTTGAGATTTTAAAATACTAAAATGGTAAGTTTTGAAATTAAAGGACTCCGTTTCTTAAAGTGTCACAGGTTTTGTCTCTGAACGTTTCTTATGAATCACGATAACAACCAGGTTCACTGATCTAAGTGTGGTACTTTCACGAACCGAAAACTTTCAGATCTTTGTAGATATCTGAATATTACCAGCGCTGAACTTCAGATGAACTATTTTATATACGCTGCTCTAAACGACGCGTAGTTGATCCTACATAATTGTGTCCATATCGAGAACAAACATATCGATAAACAGCTTATTGATTTTGTCCTTTATCTTGAAAATTTTCTCAATTCTCAATACTGATTTTAAAGCTATAGACACTGAAATGTGTGGATACTTTGATTTCAAGCTATTTCAAAATATACCTGCTTTTACACATAAATGGGAGATTGACGTAGAATGACAGATTTGGAACATCAGACTCACTTTATGAGGGGTGAATATATCATTAAAACGTTTTAAAATGTTAAACAATGACAGAGATTAAAGCCATTTTTAACAACACTATTTTAACATTTTGTATTTCTTTATGAAAACAATGATAGCTGCTGGCTATCAAATATGCTCTATAAAATAAGATATTTATTTAAATAACTTTATATTTAAGAGATTATTTTTTAGTTTTAAAGAATTGCAGCAATTTTAAGGAATAATGCAATTCATGTTTAAGTCTAAGTTTTTGTAATTAATTAATTTACATT
>NW_013666782.1:140220-171494 GCF_000517525.1 Limulus polyphemus
TTCCAAAAGGCGACAATAATTTCTTGACGTCTAAATATATACTAGCTAGAGTACTCTCCCTGAACGGAAGTTATGTAAATTCATAATTAATGAAAGGTTATCGTAGGACTTGAAAAGTTGCTTCCCGTATATTTAATTGTAAAAAACACAAAATGTGAAACCGCAAATTAACACGTATCTCCGCATGGACACAAGAAACCTTCATACCAAATTTGGTGAAGAACCATCAACAGGGGCGAAGTAGTGGTAAAAAACGCCCATAAGAATCGCAAAATGCAGAACTGAAAGTTTGTATGTATCCCCACATGGACCTAATGAACGTCAATACCAATTTTGGTGGGGTAGTTACATGAACATACAACAGACAACAAACGGTACTATTTACATAGATATGTATAAATATTTCTGTGTTTGTGATGTCACCCAGTGATGTTACGCTTAAAAATAATGCCACACACTGCGAAAGGTCACCCCTTCACTATTTTGAGCCACTTTCGTTTGAAGTCAGCTTCACTAACTTTATTATCAACCTCTCGCTTAGATGAGTCCTCATTCGCAAGCATTAAGTCAGTAAAATTGAAATTGATATGATACTCGAATTGTTCGTCTGATTGCTTTTTTTTTTTTTCATTTAAACTCGATCTTTTGTGGTCCACTCGAGTTCATCTACCGAATTTCAGCAAGTTATGACACGTGAGAAAAAGACAGAGAACTATATATATTAACAACGGTAACCAGTTGTGCTGAAATTAAAAGACAGTGTTATAAATGGGAAGGTGGACTACACCCTTCCACTACTTTGAGTCACATGATACAAATCGTTTTTCAAATGCGCTGCATTTGTTTAACGTTGGCTTTAGGTATTTTAACATCTACCCTATTGATGGGTTAAACCTCCCTTCGCAGCATGCCTGGCATGACCAGGTGGTTAGGGCGCTTGATTCGCAATCTGAGGGTCGTGGGTTTGAATCTCTGTCCCACCAATCATGTTGCCCTTTCAGCTGTGGGGGCGTTATAATGTGACAGTCAATCTCACTATTCGTTGGTAAAAGAGTAGTCCAAGAGTTGACGGTGGGTGGTGATGTCTAGCTGCTTTTTACCTCTAGTCTCACACTGCTAAATTAGGGACGGCTAGCGCAGATAGCCCTCGTGTAGCTTTGTGCAAAATTAAAAACAAACAAACAAACAACTTGTAACGCAATGCGTGTTCTCAGGTGAGTTATCTTCGTTATAAAGCTTACCTAACAGTGTGTTTGATGTAAATACAGATCAAGCATTTTTCATATATATATCTAAGAACGTTTGTTTTATTATTTGTAATTGTAATCACTTTGCTTATAACCCGAATTTTCACTTTGTCTAATTTCGTGATATTTTCAAGTCGAAAAGAGTGTATAAATTGATATGCTATTTTATTGTGTTAGAAGTCCTCGCCCTCCAGTGGCACTGTGGTATGTATGCGGACTTACAATGCTAGAAACCGGGTTTCGATACCCATGGTGGGCATAGCACAGATAGCCTATTGTATAGCTTTGTGCTTAACTACAAACAAACAAATAAAAGTCCTCCGTATATCACACAGCCTTACAACATTTAAACAAATAGAAGTTCTCCGTATATCACATATCCTTACAACATTATTCCTATTTCTTCGGCCCGGCATATCCAGGTGGTTAGGGCACTCGATTCGCAAGCTGTAGGTCACGGGTTCGAATCCCAGTCACACCAAACATGCTCGCCCTTTCAGCCACTAGGGTGTTTGTTTGTTTTGAATTTCGCGCAAAGCTACACAAGGGCTATCTCCGCTAGCCGTCCCTAATTTAGCAGTGTAAGACTAGAGGGAAGGCAGCTAGTCATCACCACCCACCGCCAACTCTTGGGCTAATCTTTTACCAACGAATAGTGGGATTGACCGTCACATTATAACGCCCCCACGGCTGAAAGGGCGAGCATGTTCGGTGTGACGGGGATTCGAACCCGCGACCCACAGATTGCGAGTCGAGTGCCCTAACCACCTGGCCATGCCGGGCCGGACTCCATGAAAGCTGCTTGCAACATATTTTTCTAAGTTATTTCTTTCTATAAGCCAACTTCGTTTATATATTTTTTTCTTGAGTGCTAATAAGTAGTGGGCAAAAATGTTAAAAAAATAAAATTGTAGAGTAAATTAATATAACCACTAGTAATCAGATAAATATGTAGCAAATTAACATAACCACTAGTAATCAGATAAATATGTAGCAAATTAACATAACCACTAGTAATCAGATAAATGTGTAGTAAATTAATATAACCACTAGTAATCAGATAAATGTGTAGTAAATTAACATAACCACTAGTAATCAGATAAATGTGTAGTAAATTAATATAACCACTAGTAATCAGATAAATGTGGAGTAAACTAATATAACCACTAGTAATCAGATAAATGTGGCGATTTCGTTTTTACTTTCAATGCTCACGCAAACACCATTAGTTTACCAACGATGCTATGAGAAAACAAAACAAAACAAAAAGATGTAATCTAGATAAGGCTAAAGCAACGGGTGTCACATCTCGTTGCTGAGTAACGGAAAACAGTCAGTTGAAATGACATTGAATGTGACTGACACATCGTATTTACTCTCCGCCACTACAGAAACACTGATAGTACAAACGCATGGACAAACATTTGGTAGTGAAGCTTGCAGATATAACCCTGACCATATATATCTGTGTGTGTGTGAAAAGTTGAAGAGGAGTGACTAACAAGAGCTCTCTTGAAGAATTCCCAAACAATACCAGAATTTCATAAATTTTTTTATGTGATTTCTTCTTCGGGTCTAAATAAATGTCAGCGGCAACTTACTGTTTTTGTTTTTTTCATTTTGTAGAAATAATGGCTTTACAGAAAGTGTTCTGTATTTTTTTAAATCAAATACATTTCGAAAGAAGTATTTATGTCGTGTAATACACTTTGAATAAATAAGTTATTTAGCAAATACAAAAGTGTCAGGAGAGTGTTTATCACTAAGTTATAGATTTTGAAAACTATAATCGTGGCATAAAATCAGTTATAAATTCAGATTATAACGTATTTTTCACTAAAAAACACTCTATATAAACGAATAATTTCTATTTTCAAGATTAATGTGCTAAAATGAACTTCATGTTTCAAAATGTACTCCAAGTTATCTTTCATAAGTATTATTTTCAAACGAAAAATATTCTCTTTCAGTGAGTGGTTGTAATTGTTACTAGATAGTTAAATGACTTTGTAATACAATAGACATGTGCTATCTTGCTATATACAGCATTGGAAATAATTATGGAAACAATGCATAAAATGGGTAAAAATTGCAAATGTTCAGGAATTTCCTCCTCTGGTACTTGCAAATGAAATGTACCAGAGAACTTGACACTTTTTCTTATATACAGACATTTCCAGACTTAGAAATGTATGTTTTAGGTGGGCCTCACAAATTTGTTCTCACTCTTTACTATGTACTCCCAAGGTTACTGTCATTTTAGAAATAACACTAGTAATTTTGCATTTAGCGAAGTAACGTTTAGAAAAACAGCGTTTAATAAAATTCCTTTAACAACAACAAAGTATAGGTTGTTTAAAATAGAAAATATATTTTGGAGTGAATTCTGAAAGTCAACTACAGTCCTTAAGGTCTCTTTTGAAAATATTCGAGTGATTATGTGCAAAAACTGAGTTTTTGTGTAATGAGGTCCCTTAGGCTTGAATGTATTTTATATAAAAACATGTAAGGTAAAAAAAGAACACGTCACACTAGCAGTGGCATTGTTCTTGCCCAACTTTAATGCTAGACTACGCGGAAAAGATGAGGCTATAAAACACGGGTTATTCATCACTGACAGAAGACAGTTCTTCCATTCTCTCCTTTGGTGAGTTCAGTACCGTGAGCAATTTTTACACATTTCACACTGTTGTGCATGAAGAAATGAAAAGTCTATCCCTTAGACTCATGATTGATGTTTTAACTTTTACGCTTCAAGGATAGAGCAGACACGCATTATGACCATGATTTTCCTGGTAATATTAGCTTAGTTCAAGAGTTAGAATTAAGAAAATACACATTATTATCTGTAGCTTAATATAATGTGATACAGTATTCATGATTATCGATAGTTCAATAAAGTCAAGAAAAAGGAAACGTAGTTTATAATTGAAGTTATTCTTGTTGAAAGAGTTAGTTAAGAATTTCTAATTTAACTTTGCTTAGACAATACAAACGATTGCTTAAAATTGTCCTAAAAGAACTGCTTCTTCCTATTTCTGACGTAATTGATAACCAAAAAGGCTATCAATCATTACCTGACATATAACCATAAAAATAATTTACGTATAACTGCTTTTGATATAAGAAAATTAAGAATAAAATAATCCACTCAATACAGGCACTAGAGGAGAAATAGAACTATTTATGATTCGTTTTATTGGTAAGTTAAACTGCAATTTATGTTTGTGATTCAATGTAAATAGGAATACAAATATGCCCAGTTTCGCCACAATTGTGTTTTGGGTCGGAGGATTCTTTTTCGTCTGAAAATTCGGCCTAAACTTTCGTTAACAACGAGGGTATCCAATTGGTAAAGCTATACATTCTAATAATTATGATAATAAGTTTGGAAATTGTACTTCATAACTTTGCTAATTACAAAGTATATATTTTTAGCTATGATTGCTTTAGGTAGCTTGCTTTAATCAGACGTTAATACTAATAGTCTTTACTTTGTGGAGGAGGGATGTGCTATGGATTGAAATGGACTGGGGATTTGGAGCCCGTTTATATCCTCATAGTTCAGTTGTGGGAGTTGTTTATGCTTCCACGGGGAACATTAAAGACTTCTTCTTCTTTGATATGGTGTTCCCACTGGCTCTACGTCATTTGATACGTCGATATTTGAGTTTCCTTCTTCAAAAAGGACTATAACACATTTTTCCAGCCATAAGTGTATTCATGGCAACATTACATCGTCAAAAAGTTAGGAATTTTGCTGTGAACAAATATATAGGTACTTAACATTTCGTTTGGACCGCCACAGTTCGCATCTGCAGCAAAACACCACTGCATTAGCTTTTGCAGATCGTCATTATAAAGTGCGATTTAACCTTCTCTTGCTGTAAATAATGAGATTATATAGAACATTACCATAGAAAACCCCAACATATTAAGTAGAGAAACAAAAACAAAGAAACGAAAAATTAAAGAAGCCCTACTTATACAAGAACTCAGACCAAAACTGAACCAACATAAAGGAACACCCTTATACCTATATTAATTAATCACATAAAATCTAACTGCTACGCCCCCTACAATCTCGTACCCATTCACACTCTCGTCCCTAAGATATGTACTCAGTAACGGCCAATTTCAAACTGTCTTTGTTAACTTGAAGATGCCCTAAGAAGGTCGAAACGTTGTTCTTGTACTTTATTTTGATTAAAGTTCTTAATACTCATACCAGCCGTCTCTGCTATACAATCCCACTATTCATTGGTAAACAAGAGGGAATCCTCAATGGCAGAAACATTTGAAATTCTTTTAGGCAGGATTAGAGTAAATTAATCTATGAGACCTTTGTTCCCCTTTTTTATTAGCTATATTTTGTTCGCCAGCAATACCAAGAATGAGGCGCGCGTATACCCGATTCGATTTTATTATTCATCAAGATTTCTACCAGTCTAACCTAAAATCGAATTTTTTTTAGGCAGGATTGGAATAACTTAATCTATGATACTTTAGACATGGTCAAATATATCAATCGGCTTCCTGAATCGAAAACTGTAATTAGATCTCAAACACAACAACAAACTCATAGTCGTTCTATGAACCACTAATCCGTGCCTAAAAGGTATCCTAAGGGTTGATGGTGGGTGGTATTGACTAGTTGTCTTGCCTCTAGTCTTCTACTTTAAAATTAGAGACGACCAGCGATAGTTCACACTTCGTTATGAAACTTTGTTTTGTGTCTTCGATAATAATGTTTTAAGAGTGTTCAAAACTGTGTGTACTTTAGACAGTCTGTAATGACCATTATCTTCCCAATGCGACAATTAGGAATCACCAATTCAATGTGGACTCCAGGACAACAACAGGAGCGATCATTAGTGATACAGTAAGGAACAAATTTCAGAATTGAAAGAATCCCTATTTAATGCTTCCACTATTCACAGATAAGCCAACATTTCATGTCTGTCAACGATCGACGAGTTATTGTCTGTAGAGCTTGAGGTGAACACCACACATTTTGAATTTGACCGTTGTGATGGCGGTTTAGTTATGGTAAATATGAGTATGAACGGTCATAAGACGGTATTATGCTTTCAAAAGGTATATGTTTTTCTTGAAGATGCACTGACGCAGCAGTATTATGCCACCCTTCACGGATGCAATGGTACAAAACTTTGTCTTAATGCAGAATAGTACCTAATATCATCCTGGTATGATCGTGATGATTAGTTAGCCAAAGGTTGTGTGTAATAACTCCTTAACTAAACACACAACGTTCGCGAGTTTGGTGTTGCGCTAATTGAAAAATGGGTAAAGGATTCTTCATAATGCCACTTTTTGACTGATCAGACGTATGCTCTGTAGAAGCAAAGACTGTTTCAATACTGAGGTGGGGTACATACTCGTCACTAAGTGTGTGTTTATTTTTTGCTAAATGTAACTTTTACAAATGTTTAAATTCAGCCAGACCTCAATTATGAATTAATAGGACTCATGTTCTATAAGTTATACCTAGAACAATATTGTCAGTGAAACTGGTTTATAATTATATTCAGTGAACAAAAAGTGCTTCTAAGACAGTCAATTTCATCTCTGTTATTCATCTGATTGAAGAACAATTTAACAATACAAATATTGCCTTTTAATATTATAGAGTACTTTATGACTACGTTGACAATATATGGTATTACATATAAATATAGTTAACGTTCGTTTACAGCTTCCTTTCAAAATGAACGAAAATGAGTCACTTTGTGTTTCAAAAGTTTACATAGACAAAGTACAAGCTTTAAAAAGGATAACAAAGGTTTTCTGCTGAAAAGTTATATTGGTGGAAATAAAGGAGACTTTAAACTAACTATTATTCTTACAAATATTCCCAAAGAAGAAGACGAAACTAATGACTCGCAAACTATTTCATGCATGCTTGTCATTGATGCTTCATCTAAAAGTGGAAAATTTCTGTTTGAAAATTTAATTAAAACAAATTCTCTGAGCAGACATCACTAAACAACCGCATTTTTATCGCCCGAGTAGCATTGTGTAATTACCCACTCATAATATTTAAGCAATAATGAACCTTACAGAAGTCGTATCAATTCTGACAACCCGAGCTTCTGAAGTTTGAATGCTGTTGACTGTTAGCTGGTTTCTTAATAAACACAAAAGTACATTTTCAAATAAGCAACGAGCTCTGTGAGCAGTGACTCTGGCCTTGTGTTGCGTGATATAAAAAGTTTCAAATGAAACGTATAGAAATAGATGATTTTGAATATAATTTCTCATATCTTGGGTACGTGGATTGTTTTTTAAATTATTATATTAATTTTTATTACGTACTAGAGCATTTTGCTTGCAGTTACTTTGTAAAAAAACTCTTCTCGAGCAGTATGAAGGAGCTTTCATATATATATATGTATATTGTAACGATGTAAAAATACACCAGGACCGGATAACGTTCTTTTTGCAGATTTCAAATGAGGTCAAAGATAAGATGTACGTGTCTCTTTCTTTCAGTTTTATTAAATCAATACACAGGTGCCTGAGGACCGGAAATTTGCCGATGTTATTCCTATTTTTATAGGAAGTGATAAGAGTTAGTTTAGCTTTGGAAATACAAGACAATAAATTTTAGTTCTGTAGTGGGAAAGATTCTGATAAAAGAAGCTTTGTAAATTAATCTTGTGAAATAAGTTATCATACAAGAATATCAACATGGATTCAGTAATAACAAATGTTCCCTTACCTGGATGATGGAAGAATGTAAACTTGGTGTACTCAGATTTTGAAAAGATTTTTGATAAGGTGCCACACAAAAGAGGAGTAATTGGATTGTATGATGGTTGAATGATAGAAAGCAAAAAACAAAAACCAAATGTTATTAATGGTGTATGGTCAAATTGGCTTTTGTTACTTTTGTGTACTAGTGGAGTGTCTCAGGAGTCAGTGCTTAGGTCTTAATGTTTTCTTATTTACATAAATGAAATTGATAAGGCCATAATTAATATATTAATAGAGTTTGCGAATGACATTAAAATCTTCGGGATTTCTACCTGTATTGAGGATGTTGAGGAACCACAAAATGACTTGGATCAATTGGTTAGTTATGTGACAAATGAATATCGATTAAAGTAAGTGTAACTTAATGCATTTTGGTTATCACAATATGGATCACATGCTTAAATATAGATGGAAATCCTTTGAATAAGGTGACTGAAGAAATGGATTTCAGCATAGTTGGATAAGACACTCAAGTCTTCGAGCCAATTCTCTGCTGTTAGTAGTAAAGTTAATAAGATTATAAGATATATTTATATATATATTGAGTTAAAGAGGTAATTATCCCTTTATACAGATAGTTAGAAAACTAAGTGTCTCACTAAGAAAACTACGTACAGTTTTGGTCTCCTTATCTAATAAAATATACTGACTTATTGGATAGTGTTCATGGAAGGCTTGGAGGACTCTTAAGACGCTTCCAGGATGGAGGCTTATCATATGAAGGCTAAGATTTCTTAACTTATTTTATCTTGAAGAAAGAAGGATAAGAGATGATCTTATTGAAGTTTACTATATTATTCAGGTAGCATAAAGGGTTCTATTCTCTTTCTGCTATATTCTGAAAACAATAGAATGAAAGAAAACAAGCTTAAGATTTGGAAAGGACAATCTAGGGTTCGGTTAAAACAGTTTTATTTTTTAACAGGATGATTAGCTTATGAAATAAGTTGTCGGCGGAACTTGTGTCGGGCGGTACTTCACGGGAGTTTAAAAGGAAAAGGATACTTTCCAGAAAATAAAGGGTAGTTTAAACTTTTACTCTTTCTTAATGAAGGGTGTGCAAGGACAGTCTTAAATGACAAGAAGGCTCCTTGTGATGCGTGTGATATGTTATCTTAACAGAAGAATACAGAAGGAAAAAAATATTTAAACCCAAAACAATCTGTTGTTATATTCTTGTTCAGTGATAGATAAGATAAACGGAAAATCGTAAAAAAGTAAGCAAACAATGTTGGAGATACTGTAGACATTATTTTATATTATCTACAGCCTTCTTTGCTTACATTTTTTACGATCCCTATTTGCAGGTTTTTAAAATCCCAATTTTGTATTTGTTTTGTTTGATGGCTTTTTTATGCTCAATTATGAGCAAAGTATTACTTGATATGGTAGCTAACTTCGCAGTACCTTATTTAATATTCTACAAAAGGTTTGGGAGAAATATACCAAGCCGTTTTTGTTGTAGGCTGGCAAAAAAATAATAACAAGAAGAATTACAAATGGGTCGTTTTGAGCGGATTTTCTTTTCCTTGTAAGTCTAACATGCGTGCGTTTATGTGCAATGTTACATGTGTACAGCCTTAGCAGTCAATAGTAAAGGTTTTAAAGTGTTGTTTAAACCGAATCTTTACTGTTTAAGGTGCTTTTCGCTCGAACGTTCTATTATGGTCTTGTGCAACTCCTTGCGATCCCTATTATGAACCACTGTCGTGATTCACGATAATGAAGGAAAATTGTTTATTCTTACAAAGTTTATATTGTTTTATATAGTTGGATGAGTATCTTGTGAGGATTTCTAGTTTGTATAGACTTTTATACGAGACTTTTGTAACACCAAATATTACTTATTAATAACGTAATGGTATGAAGGGCGAGTGTAGTTTAGAAGTGGTTATAAATAGTAGCAATTCTTCCTTTTATAATTTACTTTTGTTACACACATGCTCGTAATTCTGACTAAAATAGTTTTGATTTCAAACCAGCGAAGAAATCACCCAGAAATTTTGTAATATGTCATCTTCAATTTCTATAATCTGTTATATTTCTATTAACTGAAGATTGGAAAGTTTAAGTCGAACTTCATTCATAAAAGGAAAGTTAAGGTTTGACATCGTTAGGAATTTTCCAAGAAATAATTACTGTGTCGCTTTTGCTGCTCTACCATTAGTTTTGCTCGTTTCGTCATTGAGTGCAATTATTTACCTGAAAGAAGTCAGTGACCATGCTCCTAATTAGGGGAGTTCTGACCTGTACGTTTGTTACCCTAGAAACGTAAAAGATGCACTAATGACCACATTCAGTGGTTTGTACCCACAGATGATCAAAGGCTTGAGAGTCAGTAAATTTTTTTTCGTCCTTTTTATTCTTCTACTGAGCGTTTGCAGTCTTTCTTTGTGCCTGCTCCACTACAAGTGCGGTAGAAACATACCTATTGTTAATAAATATAACACTCTTGGATGATTCATTATAAGAAATTGGCGGGAAAACGGGACCACGAGTTCTCGTCATTGTGGATCAGGTTGGACAGGTCAGCTTTGGGAAGATAGAGCTTTAGCTTTGAATGCTACTATTGTATATCAGTATTCGGATGTATCTTGGTTGAAATGTAAATATATATATATATATATATATATCAGCCACTAGTCTGACAATAATTATATTTTACAAAATAAATTGAATGCTACTCTACGACACGTTATACATTTTGGAATAAGGTATTCACCACGACTGAATTCTTGATATATTACAGTAATATCTAGGTGACAGCTCCACACATAATACAATGTCAATATAGTCAGGGGTGTGAGAAAGTTAATTTCAGTGGTAACATTAATTTAATTCAGCTTTAAGAACAGAAAGTTTTACAAATTGTCCATATGTATATTTATTTTATTTGTTGTTCTTGAATTGATTATCCTAGCTTGGACTACCAATTATAATTTACACACACACACTGATCATTTTTGAGTAAAGATATCTATCCCACTCTCACCAAAATTAGACATAGTTAACTTCTTTCATAGCGCAGATCGAGTGAGTGGGGATTTCCTTCAATTATTAGCAATTTTTCTACATCTGCAATGTTAGTAAGTATTTTTTTTTTAAATAACAGATATTTTTCACAGTAAAGCTAAATAACAATAATCGTATAATATTTCTCACTCAGAAAACAATATGTCTGATAGTAATTAGAGGTGCCTGATTCGACCTCTTCATAATGCAAACTGAAGTGTAATTGGTCCATCCAACCTTACACTATAGATCGGAACCCAGGGTAATTGGTCCATCCAACCTTACACTATAGATCGGGACCCAGTGTAATTGGTCCATCCAACCTTACACTATAGATCGGAACCCAGTGTAATTGGTCCATCCAACCTTACACTATAGATCGGGACCCAGGGTAATTGGTCCATCCAACCTTACACTATAGATCGGAACCCAGGGTAATTGGTCCATCCAACCTTACACTATAGATCGGAACCCAGGGTAATTGGTCCATCCAACCTTACACTATAGATCAGAACCCAGGGTAATTGGTCCATCCAACCTTACACTATAGATCGGAACCCAGGGTAATTGGTCCATCCAACCTTACACTATAGATCGGAACCCTTGTCTTCTTATCTGAACAGTTTCACATAATTATTAGAAATATAACGACATAATAACAAACGTACCATTTAGATGATGATGTCTGTTTTGGGCCTTTTCAGCCAAGCATTTATAGATTAAGCAAAATAATATGCACTGTATAAATTCTACTTCAATTTGATAGTAATTAATAGACGTTCAAAGGAACTGTAATTTAAATTATCAACACCCGATAGTCTAACTGAAACTTGAAATAATGTGTGATGCTAAACAGTAATGACTTCGTTGATTATCGTGCTAATTTGGATAACGTTATCTATCATTATTATCTGTATAACAGACTATAATTACTTCCAGTTGTATCATATTTATATTTTGTTACGTATTGAAAATTTAAATAATCCAAGGCCGCATTAAATAATTTAACTTTTAATAGTTGAACTGTACCCAGGATTTAGTGTTTAGAAATATGCCGATATTTTATTTAATTTATGCTATTCGCCAACAAGATTGATTCACACCGTTTTTGTTTTGACACAAATACGTTTTAATATATATATATATACACACACACACACAACACTATAATTTACAATAGCACCTATTATGATTAATTATTACAAACAAAGTTTTATAGACAGAAATTTCACTAACTTACAAATAGCCTAAAACCGTTTTATTAGTTCAGAGTCTCCTTGATATCCAGCGAGTTGTACGTATATATATAATTTGTCGGGAAGCTTTGTCAGGCACTGAATTGTTGGACCGTTGAAGTAAGATAATATTTTCACAAAATCACTAATGTCCGATGCGAAATTAGTAATATTTTTTGAGAGATATTAACATTTGATGAGAATTCACTGACGTTCGAAATTTATAACTGTTCCTGGTGAAATGTCGTATATTTTCCGGTTGATAGAAGTTAGCAAAATCACGGTTTACAGCTTACACGGTTATAACAGTATCATAGTAGACTTGTCTCTTCTCTGTTGCTTTTATAAGCGAATCACACTTTCTAGAAACTTCTTATATAACGGTTACGAAAGTTGATTCTTTGTGTTCACGAATGTTCTACAATCTTGGAGAATTGGCGGGAATTTCGCCATACATAACTAACACGTTAAACTAGACACGCCCACAAATATAAACTTATTCGAAACAAACGTTGACATTAAAATAGATATATAACAAATTCGTTATAAGCAACAACACATATCTGATAATACAGGTCACGCCTACTTCTAAATACAAATTCAATCCAAACAACGTTCATATTAAAAATAAATACATAATAATATATTCGTTACAATTTACAGAATATGTTATTGAGATAATTATGTTTGTTTGTTTGTTTTTGAATTTCGCGCAAAGCTACACGAGGGCTATCTGCGCTAGCCGTCCCTAATTTAGCAGTGTAAGACTAGAGGGAAGGCAGCTAGTCATCACCACCAACCGCCAACTCTTGGGCTACTCTTTTACCAACGAATAGTGGGATTGACCGTCACATTATAACGAGATAATTATGTAACTGTAATATAGAGACATATAAAAATAATGATAATAGTAAAAAAACAACGTCCAAAATAGACATTTACGGTAATATATGCGTTAAAATCAAAAGTTGTTTGGTAAGTGTACATATTTATTTAAGTTAACTTCCAATGTTTCTGCTGATATGACCAATATCCAAGGTACGGTGTTATTTTTTAGAATTATACATAAAATGGTATTTTGTTTGGTACTATTAATTAGAATGTGTAAATATGTTGCATGAACCAGTTGTTTCCAGTTAGTATTCGGTTAGAAAAAATGTTTCATTTACCGGAATTCGTTTTATCAGTTTGGTAAAAAAGCAGAGGTTTCAAAACCTATTTCTTCTTTTCTATTCCTCTATGTATTGTTACAGGCTGAAGTGTATAAACCAAAATATCTAATAAATCAAGACTGAGTAGAAGTTAGTGTAAGAAATGTTCAAATATGATAATATATTTACTTTTTCCATTTTAACAAATGATTCCAAAGTTAATTTTTTTTCTTTAGCTGACTAAGGTTGTCCACAAAATAAAATTTATTAGTTACTGATTGAAGAGTAAAGATTCAAGTCATCCATCACAAGTTACTACTACAGGGGGGCGACATGTTCCGGGGAACTTTCTATACTCATGGACCAAAGACTCTGTTTCGTTTCTGACTAATCGATCTAATTTACATAGCAAGTTCCTATCTAGGAGAACAGACGTCTTACTTCATCTTTCTTCTGCCAAATCGCCCTTGGCAGCGAGTCAAAAGTCTCTCTATGATTGTTCCTGACCTGCTTCGTGATCTACGTGTCCTGTCACAGAACAAAAAAAAATAAGGCTACGATTCGCAAATTCCCGATGCTTTTTTGTTAGGAGGGGGCAATTAAACGAAACACATATAGGTTTAACTTCTAGTAGAAATAGCACGTTGATTGGACACGTAGTCCATATCTTATGTGCACGCGCAAACACTCTTTCGAGTTCTGTAGTTTATAGTTTGCTTGCGGTTCACTTGTCAACAAACAAGAACGTTTAAGACTAAAGATGAGTTTCCTCACTTTATCTCAAATGTTCTAGCAAAGCATTTTTGTCATAGAACAGACTACACTATTCTTTAGACGAACTAATCTTCCTTATCTGTTTCTACGTTTCCACTGAACTCCACTTAGACAAACCATCCACCCATGACAATACTACATATCTCACATTTTCTCCACATCTCCGGAGAGTAAATATGGCGGGCTTCTTTGTCAGTGATTGTAACGTACATAGGTTTTCTCTTATAGATTCACAAACCCTTTACAGATCTTTTTCACTGATCTCTCCGACGTCTGCATAACGTATATATATCTTCCTTAAAGTACATCAAAAATGCTGAATAAAGTATGATTGCTTTAATTGTGATTCAAGGTTATCTTTGTTCTCTCTCTCTTTCTGTCGATTAGAAACGAGAGGACATTCTTTTCTCCTCAGCGATTCCAGTGAATTTTTCTAGTGTCTCCATAAGTACAAAAAAGTGTCTTCTATCTAATGTACATCCAAACAAAATTTGCTTCAGGTACGCTAAAAAAAAACTGACTGCACCAATTATTGTCTTTTGGAACGAGAAATGTGCCTTTTTTTTGTAGTCGACTTGAGCAGCAAATTGAGAAGTAAGTCACGTTGTTCTTTAAGGCATTCAATCTCTTTGCACAAAAATAATGACATAAAACAACGAAAAATCACAAACACGCGTATGCTTGTGTTGCTTGTAAAAGTAGTGTGTTTTAATTCTAGAGATAAAGCCTGTTTTCCTTAATTACACGTCGCATGTTTAAACACGCATTAATTATAAAGCGTATTGTGAAATATACTAATAACTCAAAACAGCAAAAAAACAAAACAAAAAACATTGTGCCCTCTAAAATCAGCATATTTTCGTTTTTTTGACGAAAGTCATATTTTGATATTTTTTCACTACTCCTACAGACTGTTAATAACACAATATAAAAACGATTTGCATATTCTAAGGAGTAGCGTGTCACTGCAGAAGTTAGCCATAGCAACATGTTTAATATCTATATATTTATTTCAATGAATTCCCAGCCATCGGGCAGTGCGATGTTTCCATGGTTTGAGGATACTCGTAGAGCGAGATAGTTAAACGAGTCAGAACTAATGGATACAACATTTGAAACAAAGAACCTTCATTTGTACTCCGTGCATTGAAGAAGACATTTTCATACTTCAGAGAGTTTTAAGGATTCCTTCATTTTCGAAGTAAGGGCTACGATTACAAATGTTTGTCTGTTGTAGCTTAGCTCAAAGGTACACAATGGGCTGTCTGTGCTCTGCCCGCCATAGGTTTCCAGCGGTATAAGTCCGCAAACAAATCGCTGTGCCATTTGGGGGGGGGATTACAAATGAAAACCCTCTATCTCAAAAACCTCTTGAGACAAAGCTCTTGGTACTTTAAGAAGACATTAAACAAAATTTTAATTTAGTGAAAGCCCACAAGCCAAATGCTCATAAGTGTTGAGTTACACCTCGAAATGAATGACTGTTTTTATGAGAAAGTTGGCTGAATACAAAACTCTAGAAGACAAAACTCTAATCACAGTAATTTCGATTGACCACCTACCTATCTTTATGCAGCTGTGGTAAATTTGTTTGGTCTAAAGTTGACCTTATAGTCTCTCATAGAAGCCTGCTATATATGTAATGGAACTGAGTTGCCGGGCAACAGTGAGTAATCATGGCCATCAAACTAAGTGCCATCAACGATCGAGGAACATCGTTCCTATAAAGTACGAATTTAAAACGTCGTGAAAGTTTTTGTTCCCCTAAAAATTGAAAGAAAATTCTCTGAAAACTGAGTCACATTTCAAATATTTAAAGACTTGTGAAATCAAAGAGAATACTTAATATCTGAAACTATCCATGGTAATCAAATTAACTTTGAACTTTTCTTATATATAAGGGAAAATTTATATACCTAATTGTAATAGTAGATCTAGCAGTAATACATAAACACATCAAACCCTAACTTTCTTTCATAATATAGAAAAGTGAGTTTATGTGTTGTTTTGCCTCAATTCAGCTATGAGTGTAAGACAAATAATCAAACAGTTTTTTATAGGTGTCTTGCTTTTTTGCTCCAAATATAAGACAAAATGTTAAACAGAGCACAAAAGAACAACATATCAAATAATGATTTTAACTCTTCTCTATCTCATCACGTAGAAGGATTATCTGATTATTTTCAAATAATCTGAAATATTTTATAAAAACTGATCAGCCAGTTAAAGGTAATCAATTTTTTCTTACCTTTCTGTTAAGGTTAACAATACAGAAATATGCCTAATGTCATATACAAATATATGTGATATATATATATATATATGTCATTACAAAACTCACAGGGCTTTGCACTGGAGAAAGTATGAGTTACTTAACCGAAGGCCTGGCATGGCCTGGTGGTTAGAGCCTTCCACTTTCAATCTGCCAGCCGCGAGTTCAAATTATTCTCACCGAACATGCTCGCTCTTTCAGCCGTGGGGGCGGTATACTGTGACTGTTTTCGTTGGTAAAAAGTAGCCTAAGCGTTGGCAGTGGGTTTTATTGACTAGCTGCCTTCCCCGTAGTCTTATCATTTAAAAATTAACGACGGCTAGCTCAGATAGCCTTGGAGAAAGAAGCTTTGTGCGAAACTCAGACAGACAAGGTTGATTGGTTGCTGGGGTTTTATGGTGCAAAGTACCAACGATTTCTGCGCCAAACAGTCTAGTAATAAGAAAAAAAAAGAAACTTAAAGTATCAGAAATTGTAGAAAATTTTAATTGACCAAAATGTGTCAAGTTGAGGTCGGTGACGAGGTTTGAAAATTAAATAGAAATAAAAAGGCAGAGGCCAGCAAAAAAAAATAAAAAAAATAAATAAGTAAGTAAAGATAAATCTAAACACAAATAACACTGTTCAACGTCAGGAGTAAACCCTGAGAATAATATGATGAAAATGGCACCCCCTCTCGCAATCTTAGCGACGGCACTAAAGTAAAATGTGGGCAATCGGTATCCACTGATTCCACCCACCATAGAATCCTTAATGGGGACGTGCTACACCGTCAAATTAGGACCGTGCAGATACGCCAGGGTTTCGTGAGCACTATACCCAAACATCAGTATCAGACACAATGTCCACAACCCCCGTTGAGAACATCCAACACTGACACTCTGTTGACCATAGGACCAGCAGACTGACCTTGGGAAGACCCTTAAAAGCTACTCGTCTACAGGAATTCAAGCCCAAAATGGTGCACTTGACACCACTCTGTCACCATGATCCTCTCCTCCTCTTCACTGGTCGACACACAAGGCAAACATGTGAGGGATGTTTGGATCCCAGAAGAGGTAAACTGTACAGACAGTACCTTTCTTGGGAGGTCCCCTCACCATGTACAGGAATCCACATCGAGGGGACAAACAAATAAACTGAACCGAATGTTATAAAAGAATTGACTTTTTTTCTCACACATACAAAATGTACAAAATGACGCTTATAATGAAACACACGTAAAGGTTGTCAGATTTCTACCATGGCCAGTAAATATACACTAATCTGATTTCCTTGATAATGTTCTCCATCCAAACTTCCAAAGGTTTTGCCGGTCCATGTCTTTTGCCAGTCATCAGTATGGGTTTGATAAGATGTGCGATATTTGTGTGCAACTTTCTAAAAGATTTAATTCTTTCATAGTCGCTAAGGAAATATATTACAGTTAGCCTAAAAATCACACCCGAAAAACTTACGGTTAGTGTCATAACAATAGCAACAAGTACAACATATGTAAACTTCTATATAGGTTAATGCCTAAAAATGAGAAGAATGACATAAACATTTAAACTTCACAAAGCTGAACGGAGTTTAAGATAACTCGACGGATAAAAATAATTACGTTTTTAGTTTTGTGCATATGTTTTGGTTTAGGTTGGGATAAGATATAGCCTAATGTTTAGCGTGTCCAGCCTTGAATTCGAGAATTATTTAGGATTCGTCTCCTAATTTCATGGGTGCGTTGTAATAGTGGGTGTCAAATCCAATTATTCTGCCAGAAAAGAGCAATCCAATAGTTGGCGGTGGGTACTGCCTTTATTCTAGTCTAACAGTTAAAAATTTGGGACCGTTATTACATTGCGGAAAAAATTCTAATTACAAGAGGAGTCAGCTTACGTCGATGGTACTTGAAGTACAACCAAGGCATCTTTGCATTAGTGTAAACATAAAGGATTGTGTGAAATATTACAGCATAAATGGAATTTCTTGGACTGCTTTTTCGTTCATTCCTAAATTTTCTAGCTCTCCGCGGAAGCTTTCTTCAGGTTACTGGTACTTCTTCGTTGCGTGTGGTTCAATCAGATACACTCTTTCGAATAGTCTTTCAGCGTGTACTTAGTAAATTATAAATGATGTACAGTTGAATTAAATAAATTTAACTCCTATTCTTGGATTTAGAATAAGTTCAAGAACACTTTGAATTGTTTTATTTTACCTTTATCTATAAATATTTAGTATGTGTTTTATTTTTTGGATTTATTTTTTAATTAGCGTCAAAACTTTATTACGTAAATACTGACTTACAATCTGTGATTGGATTAATTACAAATCTGTATGGTAGGTTTCAAAGAGCAAGTCAGTAAAGCAGTGAAATGTTTTTCACTTATACAACGTTGTGTTGTAATTGAGGGTAATGTGTTGCCTCACTTTATGTTCAATACATTAACATATCTTTCAGTTTACAACCAGATGTTTAGTGATTCGACCCAAATAATAATAGCGCAACCTCTAACACGACTAGACAAAGTTCGAGAACAAACGTTACGTTGAAATAATTTTTAATTCAAAAATATTTGTTTTGCCATAGATATAAACTTTTAAGTTTCTATTGTTTAGCTAACGGGTGAAAAAAAAACATTTTTCAATTTTAACTTTCATGACTTATTCTTTCACTTCAATAAAGTCATTTTGCCAGTAAGAAGATGAAAGCATAATCCCCTACAAAAACGTAAAGGTCGAAATAGATTTCTATACTCACTTATAGATATCCTAGCTTTTTTAAAAACGTGCCTTATAATTGTAACCTTCAGGACCTTTTATTTCAGTTCTGTAAAGCCATTTTGCCAGTATGAAGGCGAAAACATAATCTCCTCATAGATATCCTAACCTTCTTTTTTACAGAACCATCAAATTGCCTCCTGATCCTTAGTTTTAGTGGTGCTTGCTAACTCATCGACGAATGAACATCACAATAACATCTACTACTGGGTGTTCAAGTAAAACTTCGCATTCAAGTATATGACGTATTTATGTGTTGGTCGAGCCTTAGCAAAACTTCACATTCAAGTATATAACGTATTTATGTGTTGGTTGAGCCTTAGTAAAACTTTGTATTCAAGTATATGACGTATTTATGTGTTGGTCGAGCCTTAGCAAATCTTCGCATTCAAGTATATGACGTATTTATGTGTTGGTCGAGCCTTAGTAAAACTTCGCATTCAAGTATATGACGTATTTATGTGTTGGTCGAGCCTTAGTAAAACTTCGTATTCAAGTATATGACGTATTTATGTTTTGATCGAGCCTTAGTAAAACTTCGCATTCAAGTATATGACGTATTTATGTGTTGGTCGAGCCTTAGTAAAACTTTGCATTCAAGTATATGACGTATTTATGTGTTGGTCGAGCCTTAGTAAAACTTCGCATTCAAGTATATGACGTATTTATGTGTTGGTCGAGCCTTAGTAAAACTTCGCATTCAAGTATATGACGTATTTATGTGTTGGTCGAGCTTTTGAGAATGCTTGCTCTTTCCGTTTTTAGAACAAGGGATGTAAAAATGCTGACAACAGTTTACTGTATTTAGGAACAATACGAGGCTTTGTGCTGGGATGAAGAGATAACATCTTTATCTTCATGGACATACAATCATAATGTCAGGTTTACTGACAAGTTTCCTTTGTAAATCATTATGTGCTCTTCGCTTGAAAATGTCAGAAGAGATGATCCTTACCATCAGCGTCCTCTTCATTCTTTAGTCACATTTTCAGTCTTCTCTAACTGATTAAGATTCATTTTATATTCCACCATTCTCTAATCATCATAAACATAATTTTGTTTGTTTCAAAATACTTTTAATTTCATCTCGGAAAGTTATATTTTTAATCTAATTTTTCATTGAATGTTAATTAAAAACTAAATAAAAAAAATCGACGTGAGAATGAATGCATGAGTCATTAGACCTGCAATATCATGTTAAATATTTTAATCTTCACAGTTCTATAGAAAGTATTCGTAGTTGAAAACGTAAGAAACTCATCAAGTGATAAGATTGATTTCTCTTATTTTCAGTGGTGTTTATAACTTTTACTGGATGTATTTTAAGAATTGTTATATAAATGAATTGTCGTATGATACAGTTACTGCCTACGTTGCGTCTTTACGTCATTTCTATATATAGTTTCAAAATAATGATTTTTACATGCGGTCAAGGAGAACATGATAGTAATTGATATTTTCGTAACGGATATATTTAAATGGATAGAATATTTTCGACGTGAACATAATTCTAATCTTCAACATTTGAAAAAATATTTGAAATACAATATCAAAATTCAAGGGAAGCACAACAAGACAGAAAATAATGGTTTGATAACCACGTATTTTCTTATTTGATTGTATAATCGTTATAATATTTCTAGTTAGGAACGATATAGTCATTTGAAAAACAGTAGAGGTTCGCAATCGCTCTGCATTAAAACTATAAAATTAAATAATATTATGTTTTTATAAATTACTTCTAAAACCAATATATTTATAAGTGGTTAAAAAATCACTATTTAGCATAATATTGATCCTGTTTATAATTTTCAGAAATTTACATTTTAAGGTTATCACAGAAGTGTTTCATTAAAATGACTCGTATTATTGATAGTTCAATGGCTTCGAATTTCTTTCAATAGTTTCTGTCCTAATCTATTGGTTTTTATGGTAGTGGTAAATCTTACCGAAACCCTTCCTTTATCGTGATCCACGAAACTAAATCATATTATTTTGTCTATGTACCACATTCATACATGATATTCCTGGTACAATAGTTTTAATTTCATGAAAAGTGAACAAAGGTCGAGTCTTGAGATATAATCTGTTAAAATGCAAAATTCCTAATTTATGTATTCACGTTGGTCGAATATCAGTGGATTGTTTATCCTAATATCTAGAGATAATTCGTTACTCAGAAGCAAATTATAGTTACAGTAAGTGGATCTTCGAACTTCATCTACCAACAGGCAAAAATAAAGATATAGTCCAGCAGTTTAGTGAAAACGTGTGCTCAATGAGTTAAAATAATGAAACTTGACATGATGGCAGGTATGTTATTACTGGTCATTTTACAATATAGATCCACCTGATTTTAACCTAATTTGGCAGTCAAATCCAAAATAGTCATATGACACCTAAAAATAAGCAGCATTGAGGTTTGAATTTTTTAATTTTGGTTTAAAAGCATTGAACAAACCACGTTGTTTGGTGCAATTGAGTTAGAGAACTTCAGATATGTCATGATTTTCATCCCAACTACGAAATTTCAAAAATACAATCAAATATGTTTATAAAAATGTGCACTTTCGATATCAGTTTGAACCTATGTATAATGACAAACATGCTGCGCACAAACATTTCCAGATATAGAACCGTTTTAATTTGACGGAAAAAAATGGCCACGAAATTTAAAATGTTCTCCAAAAATGTTTATAAAATGAAGTTAAAACAAGCTGGTAACAGTTTGTACATTGGGTTAAAACATAAAATTATGTACGATGACGTGAATACTGATTCTGGTAATTTTCATTTAAAACGCAACCTGAATTAAATTCACACATGAACCCCAATCTTTAAAGACATCAAAACCCCGTTCCAACATTATATCGGAAGATGTGACTATGTTTTTAACTCTCCCGATCACAGCCTCCACCACATTTCAACACTAACACATTTACAACTCCCTCTATAATTCATTTTCTACTTTGCAACCATACTTCAGAAGCTCGAGGCAAGACTTGGCTGCTTCGGGATAAGTGTTTGTTTGTCCTTTTCTAGCCCTAACTGCTCGGACACGGAATTTCTGGAACTTTATTTAAGGATTGGCCCTAACAATATCGAGTTTGAAACGTCAATCGTTTCACATGTTGGAACAAAGCTGAACTAGTAGGCGTAATAAGGTTAATTGACCTTTCTATCCGTGTGAATAGATATTTTCGGGCCTGGTCTTAAACTGAAACTACTAAACGTTCAAGGTCAGACATCATGGAAGAAGTATCTTCATCCGATTGGGAAGAATTTAAAAACATAAGGGTTGAATTTATTCCTTCATAAGCAGACCAAGTATCACAAGAAATTTTCGTTTCTCTGGCATTGAAAAAAGAAATCTAGTCACACCCAGTGAAAGCATGAATATATCTTTGCCAGATCTGAAAATCTGAACACTGGGACATATCAGATTCTGCTTTGACCTCCTCAATTTAAGATACCAACTCTGCCAAAACTAAACCTTTCAGCTTTCATTGTTCATCATCCGGGCATTTCTTATAGATTTTCTTGGCTCTCTTTTTATAAGGTAAATTAAAACACTTAAAATGATAACCAGTATCCTGCAGAATTACAACACCTGCACTGAGTTTTGTCAGTAAAACTATATCTTGTAAAACATGCGCACATTTTCTCAAAAAATCATCCATCTTAAATGTAGAAGCTTGATGAAGTTTGCTCGATGAATCATCACAGAAAGTGCATCTTTCTAAGGATATGATAGAAGTATCTCCAGAGGAGTGCCTAATAATCTTACTTGGTGTGCTCTTTTATGAATCTACCTCTCTATTATTTTGTTTTCTAAGCTCTTTGAACCTTAAGGTTGTTAAAATTATTCCCACAGTTTTTGTGTTAATGATGCAACCTGAAAGTTGACCGCAAGTTTTTCTCTACTTCTAGTCTCCAAGTAGCGAAAGACACAGATAAACATTCTAGCGACCTACATATATATTTATATTATTGGAAATATTTTTGTATCCTGCTCCTCTATCTGACCTCCAGTATTCAGCAATACACAGGAAGGTTTCTGTTATTCTTCCCCGACACAAAACACTAATATCCAAACCTATAGCTACTATTTCTTTACAAGTTCCTATTAGAGTTACATGCTCAAATACTCATCGATTTTGACATGATAAGATTTCTATAATAACTTCAAAAGCATCTCGAAACTAACTGCACGGTTGTTTGATGACTAAGTATATATTTCAGCGTCTGTATTATTTATCTTGAACCTTTTCAAAAATATATTAAGTAGTCAAACACGAGCGATATTCATTGATTGTTGTATATCAATTGTCAAGGTCCTTGTGAAGACACCAAAATCAGTAGAACAAACATATATTACTATATATGTGTTCAATACAATAATGTTGTATACTGTTCAATGCTGACATATATTGTACAATATAAAAAACCATAAAAATTTCCCTCCGAAGTAATGTAGCATGTCACCAACATGAGTTTTACTATTGAAAACTACGTGATATCTACTTCCCCTGACATGTTTATAAAACATAATAGTTGTCAAGTATTTATACGAAAATATGCTAAATTGTGGTTAGCGAAAAGTTAAACTGAACGGGAATTGCGTGTCAGATCTGATTTACTAAGACGGATAGTTTAATATTATACGTTAAATATGGAGTTTTCGAACTTCTTATAAACATTTATAGGTAATTATTGTCCATTTATGAGTTTGCACACTGATTTTAGATTTTAAATGAACATCTCTGTATTGTATCTACTCGTCTCACATGATTATGGTGGCCATCTTGAATTTGGTGGCCATGTCAGATGAAACTCAAGTAGGTAGATATCTGAAAATGATCATTAAGCACTTGATGAACACCGTGAAAAGTTTAAGTTTATATGTTTTTAACCCATGTGTACAATTTTCTCAATATCTGCACTATACTGCTGGACTAATATAACTCATAATACCTTTTATACGTCTAATAAAATCAATAAGTCGTATAAAATTAGATTTACCCCCACACGTAGACGGATAATGCTTTCTGAAGACACAATATTATCTAAAGACTCAAATTAGAAAATACTTTTAAACTTCAAGCTTAACTTACATGTACAGCAATTAACTGTTATGCGAATTTAATATTACCAATAATATTTTTTATAATCGTATTAACTCTTTTATCTCCTTATAAATCTAATTAATAAATCATTACATCTAATATATGGCCTACGTATGGCTTGTTCGTTTGTTTAATGTTAAGCACAAAGCTACACAATGGGCTATCTGTGCTCTGCCCACCACGGGTATCGAAACCCGGTTTCTAGCGTTATAAGTCTGCAGACATATCGATGTGCCACTGGGGAGCCCTACGTATGGAAAAACTGGCTCCAAAAATTAAAAGTTGCAATTTTCTATATTGTACAAGCGAAATAAAATAGTAATAAGTAAATGAAAACTTACAGAATGCAATAATTTTGGATATGGCTAAACGATAGATTTGTTTGTTTGTTTAACGTTAAGCAACAAGCTACACAATGGGCTATCTTTGCTAAACGAAAGAACAACCTTCTTTAAATTAAGTAACTCTTTACGTTATTTCTATAAGATTTTGTTTGGATGTATTTGTCAAAACTGATGGTCTATTTTATTTTATTATTGTTTTTAGAAAGGTGGAAGTATGATATTCCCAGTCAGTATTCTGGTAAAATGTTTATTTCAAATTCAATACAAGTTTTACTTTATTAACAAAACATCTAAAAAATAGTTATTTTCAATTGAAAGAAAGACAAATAGGGAATAATGTATGTAAAGACAGACAACTCACTGACCTGCGAAAAAAAAAATGAAGAGTCAAACAAAATGCAATACGACGTGGGTTAACTTCGCTGCTTTTAACTTTGCAAGCAGATATATTAAAGTTCAGGTCTTATGTAAATAAGACTTATTTTAAACTTTGCACAAGTAAGCTTTTTCATGGTACATTTGGTAACAAACATTTCAAATATTAAAGAATTATATTAACATTAATAAAAACAACATAATAGAAGACAATAACGGTAATACCATATAGACCCTGTGGGGTTGAAACTACAAGACGTTCTTCTAAAGCACCATGATTCTTAAGATTGCTTCGATTTTTGCTAATGATACAATTCACATTCAATATTATCGTTCCAAGAATGGTTTATTTTACCAGACGTTCATTGATGTTATGGTTTATATTAAGTTTGGAAGAAGTTTTAAACATTACATGTCATAAAACAGTGCCCCCCCCCCCGTTGCTCAACGGCATATCTGAGAGCTTATCACGATACAAAAACAGGTTTTGATACCCGCAATGTGCACAATACAGACATCCCATTGTGTAGCTGTGTGATTGTAAACAAACATTCAAACATAAAGTAGTAAATTTTTACCCACTAAACTATCTGTTTGATAAATACTGCTGCCGAATAGATGTAGAGGGCCTTATCGTTTCTATTGTGTTTCTATGGCCATGTATTTTTTAAAATCTAATTCGACGTGCTGAAATTTGAAATCATTTCTTATGTTTTATTTCTTCGTAACAAAACATGTATCGAAGCGTTTATTTTTCAAACCGTGTTACTGCAAAGAAAAATGCGTTTTCTTCGTTTTATTGAATTTTCAAAGATATCAGTTTTTCATAAACTACAACGACATTTACAGTTTATCTTGAACCTGGGAGTTAGAGCTAGTGAAAAAATGTTTTCGAGAATTAGTTCCCTGAGGTGTTTTTCAAAGCGCAACCACTGTCCACAAGCGCAGAAAATACGATCATTCACTGAGTTACATACACAGATAAATAGAATATCTTTCGTAATGCATTTCTGTTACGCCAATGGAAAATATTTCGATACAGACAAGTATATTAAACATTGAATGTGAACGACTCAGCTCTTGACTGTTACTACTCGTTAGGTTCTTTCTTTGCGTACTTTTCAGTATATGCAGTATATGTTTGCACGTATCTAAACAAATTGTAATTAGTTTCGATATATTAAGTGAAATAAATGTATTTAGTTTCGATATATTATGTGAAATAAATGTATTTAGTTTCGATATATTATGTGAAATAAATGTATTTAGTTTCGATATTAAGTGAAAAATATAACGTTATTAAGGTTTGTATAAAATAACTTGGATCTGCATCATAGATGTGATTTTGACACCTTGTACAATTATTTATAACTAATTCACAAGATGTAAAACTACTATATACTTTAGTTATCTGTGTTAAAATTGACGAGTTTTATGCTTGAAATTTTTACATTATACCTCTTCACCTTAAAAACATGTTTATTTTTAGTACCCGTGCGCAACAGTCTTTTAAAAATGCAAAGATACTTGAGGGCTATCTGCGCTTGCCTTCCCTAATTTTGAAGTGATAAACTAGAGGGAAGATAGCCAGTTAACACAACCCACCTCTACCTCTTAGCATACGCTTTACCAAAGAACATTGGGATTGACCGTCATAGTATAACGCCCCCACGACCGAAAGGGCAAGCATGTTTAACGACGGGTGTCAATCCTGCCACTCGCAATCTGCGAGAGGAGAGCCCTAACTACCAGACCATGTCAGGTCAATCCGAATTACTTATTAGAGAAAACTTTGAAATATATTCGTTATGATTCATATGAACAAACTTTGTGAATGTTTCATGATTAAAATATAATTTTAGTTTAGATTTAATATCTTGTCATTAAAAATTCTGTCGAAATGGCAGTTTAACTAAATGCTATTTCTGCCTTTAGTTAATGTAATTAAGAAGTTTATATTTTTTACTATGATTGGAACAGAATCCCTTGCTACTGGTATATTTTGTCTTGTTGAATCTTCCTAGTTCCCTTTAGCTGAATAATTTCATACTCATTTTTTCTTTAACACAAATAAGTTACACTTCCTGAGTAACCTGAACCATCGTATACTGTCAGTCTCAGGAGGTTTGATGTTACTTAAGAAGTTTTCATATATTTCCGAGCACCAGAGCTCAACAGGAAACAAATAAATCATAAAAATTGCTTACAACGGTGAAGATAATTTTACTTCAAAAAAATAACTCTTTTTTTTTCTTCTTCTTCCACTCCTTTGGTTTTAAGATTTTGCATCAATGGGTGACGATTTTAGAGAATTTTGTGGGCCTAAAGGCTAGCAAGTCGGGCTGCTTATAAGATAAACAACTAATATTTCTGAACCTCAATATCACAAGAACACATTCACAGTTTAAAACAAAAATCTATAGAAAAATCACTCACGCTGAACTGTACATTCCCCTTAAACAAGCAATATAAAACAAAACAAAAAATTCAACGTACTAGGAAACCTAATAAACACAGCCACACAACTTTGCTTACCTGATAACCTTAATGACAAAGTCACCAACTAACCAAATAAACCAACACTTAATCAAAATGAATAAATTTGCTCCAAAAACTATCGAAAGAATTATTCATAGAAACTACAACTAACAACATAATGGACAGCCAACCAACAATCAGAAAGTGAACGAAACAACTAACAACAAAACACTACACTGCTACATACAACAGCACAATGGACAGTCAACCAACAATTAGAAAGTGAACGAAACAACTAACAACAAAACACAACACTGCTACATACAACTAACAGCACAATGGACAGCCAACCGACAATTAGAAAGTGAACGAAACAACTAACAACAAAACACTATACTGCTACATACAACTAACAGCACAATGGACAGTCAACCAACAATTAGAAAGTGAACGAAACAACTAACAACAAAACACTACACTGCTACATAACTTACATCCCAGATATCAGCAACAAAATAACTAATATTTGGAAAAAACTTATAACCAAATATAACATTCCCGTAAACACTGAATCCATTCAAAAACCAGGTGCCAAACTAAAATCTACACTGTGTAATAACTAGTCTGACAAACATGGTACTAATGTTATTTATAAAATACAATGCAACAACTGCCATGATTGGTCTATCGAAGAAACAAGTCAAAAAAATGGAAACTAGATTCAATGAATACACACAGAAACTAGGTTCAATAAACAAAAAACTACAACAACAAAAACAGCACCAGCCCATGTTTTTGAACAGCATAACTCAAATAAACACAATACAACCATAGAAAACACTAACATATTAAACAGAGAAACAAATGTAAATAAACGAAAAATTAAAGAAGCTCCTCTAAAAAAAAGAACTTCAACCGACATTAAACTAGCACCAAGAAATACTTTTATATCTATATTAATTATTTCATTAAATCTTCTCATACACGATATTAGACCGTTAACTACCATATATAACACAGACCTGCGATGGTTTTATCGTCTTGAAATTTTTACATGGTCTACAGTAATTTCTGTATGCTGAATCGGAAAATGATTTCCATTTTTCTCCATCACGTACAGATTTTTCCAAGAACGTCATATGTACTTTTACATAAGTGAATAATTTTCATTGAAATCGGGTCATATTTTGTTATGCTTAAAATGTTGATAACCACTGGCTATATATTTCTTTAGACCAATCGCGACGTGAGAATCTGTGTAATAGATCAAATATATTCAACGCCCCCTACAATTTTATAACCATCATTATTGTCATCCCTACGCCACGTGATCAATAACGGTCACTTTTACAAAAGTTATTCTTAACCTGATGCTGATCTAAGGAGATCAAAACATTGTTATTTGCTTTGTGTTTTAAATAAAAGTTTTAATACCTATATCAGCCGCCTCTTCAAGTGGGTTTCTCTTTATCATCCGCCTGTAATGCTCCATATTTATGATCCAAACAGTCTATTCCGTTATTTAGTTTAAAGCAGCTATGTAGGTGGTAAGGCAACAGTCAGCAGCCCTAAACTAAAGATGGCTATGCCTGAACCTTTATGTCTTCGACATAACACTTTAGTTCGTGCGTTATATAAGGTGCTGTTGTTCAGGATGGAAATACCAAATTCTAAATTGAGAATTTTTAGTAGGTGGGCAAAGATAAATAAATAAAGGGAAATAATAGAAAAAGAGTAGGTTCTTGTGTTTCTTTTTTTTACGTTATAATACTGCAGTTGAATGTCATTCTTTAAAAAGTTTTTCTATATTTAGGCTTTAAATGTTGCGAAAAGTCAGGATAAATTATATTTTATTTACAGTTACGTCTCAAAGTAAAAGTACGAGAAGAAGTTATTTGTGTATCATGAATACTTTTCTTTTCTATGAGAAAATCGTTCTAGTATACTTAAGCTCTATATAAATCTTACCACAATACGTAGGATTAATAATAGTGACAACGGTTTAATTAGCATGCAGTTGTACATCTGGAAATCACAACTTGGTCATAGTGTCTTGACTATCAAAAATACCCCAAGAACCTATCTTTCTCGTAATATGTCTCTTAAGTAACCAGATATTTAAATCTTATCTATTTGTAGTATGTTTTCTCAGGCCTTTATCATCGTGTTCGTAAGGCAACTAATATCTTAATCAGTTCCTTTTTGTTTCTCTGCTGTTCATGAACATTACCTAAAACAACTCCTTTCGGATATTGTTGATATTATCAGATACAATTCCTTTAGGATGTTCTCTATTGTTCGTGCACTACTTTCTGAACATTACCACGTACAATTCATTTAAAAACTCCAACCTATATGACGAAAAGCTCATAACTAAGCTACCTCTGTAGGTCTAGCTAATGTGAATAATCTTGAATTAATATCAGGCTTCTTTATCAATAGCATTAGAATATGTTATAATTTAGGAAAATATATGAAAAAGTTTCAGGTGTTAAGGTAGACACTATAATGAAAGTAATATATATAGCTAAACGCCTAATAAAACTTCAACTATTTTCGCTCGGCAACTGAATCATCCTAATAAACATTTACGCCACTGATAGTGAATCCAACAATTTCAGATTCTGTAGGATTTTGTTTACTCGAAACAAAATTAGGACTAGTTTTACACGCGTTAAATCACGCGTTAAAATATATGTTGAAGCATAAATACATATTGATAAGTTCGAAAGATCGTTGCACGTTTCTCTAAATGGTGTTTCAGAAAAGCAAGAAATAGGTATTGAGAAAAAAATAAAACATGACTTCAAGTTTTAAAGAGAAGATTTATGCAGTACACAGTAGTCGATCCAGGAAGTGACGACACAGATAGCAGAGGCAATAAATTTCATTGGTGTGGGAATAAAAACGTTATATGACAATGAAATACAACATGTATATATTATAGTATGAATCGACAGTATATGAAACATAGGAAACATATCAACAACATTCCCTAATAGCATAGATGACAGAACACCGATAATATATCGTATTAGTTTATAAGGAATAGAATGTCAAGTGATTACACTATAGAACGGAGATGACAAACTTACTGATACGCGTACGAGAGTAATACATAGTGTTACGTCTCGGTTCGTTAATTAATTTTCCGTAAATTCGTTCCGACGAACCTTTAGCGACACAAGTCCTTTCTTAAATAAAACTGGTTTATTCTTTCTGAATATAACTTTGCAATACACTTAATTTCAACAATCGCGCTAAAACAAGCGCTATAACAACGAACGTTAACTTCAACAATACTCTCTGACTGCAGATCAATTACTCACTGTCTACACATTGTCCCGTCACGTTGTGACCATCTTATATATATATACCAGACTACCCCAATCTAGTAAATGCTAGGGCATTCACGAAGGAACATGATATTTCTAGAAAACGTGGCGTGACACTAGTCACGTGACCTAGCTGATGCAACACTTCCCCCTCTTTAATATTGTTCGTCCCGAACAATAGCCACTTACATTAAACCAATAACAATTAACAATAACTTAATTAAATGTACAGAATTACAAACACAAAATTACAATTCAACAAAGTCTTTTAATTTTACGGGACGTATCTTCTTCCGTACTGGTCTCCCTCTCGTTGGCTTCTGCTTCATATGGGGTTCATCTGCTTCATCAGGAAATGTTCTATCGTCGATAACAGTCACACCAGTGG